>NC_090053.1:9962961-10257961 GCF_038355195.1 Osmerus mordax
AAAATCGCTCATTCATAAAAAGCTCACTGGTAGCGATCATTGTCAGTAACAACGCAAAATGCGATATAGCCCTGTGTGGAGAAGCTGCCCCGGTAAATTCTACTACTACAGTACAGTACTAGACTACTGCTGTGTTCGTCTTGGTAGCGATTGCGTTGGTTGAATTCGATTTAACGTTCCGTTGTACGGTTTAGGCTGAAATTAATTATTTTCATGAACAGATTGACAAAGTTTAGGCTGTGGCAATGAAGTTCAGGTTAGTAGTCAGATTGTTTCAACTATTGAAAGACTTTTGAGTAAGGGGAGTGCCGAACATGTTCTGTCGCCGTTTGACTTGAACAGCTGAGGAGGTTTTGTTAGCTACTCACACTATTGTCTCGGGTAGGCTACAGCGTTGCAGTGAGCTACACTGGTTTGAAACCACAGGTAATGGTAATTTCACCAACAAATCGTTTACTAATGTCAGAATAAATCATACAACGAAAATGTATATGTGAGGAATGTTTATTTTAACGATTGAAAACAGGTACATCATAGACCACTGTAGTATGTGTTGCCCGGGCAACACAGGCTAATGTCATGATGCTAATACTTCAGTGAAATAGTAGACTACTGTTTCCGAAAGTAGATGTACTTCCTTAATAATATCAGCTTATATTGTACATTACACTTCACAATTGTGTGTCATATCACAAAGTAAAATGAGTAAATAGTTATCACCCTGGCCTCTTTTCTTGTGGCGTTTCTGCAGCTGCCTTGCAGTAAAGCTAAAGTTAGCCTAGCTATCCCCCAAGTTAACAGATGCGAAACGAATGTTCTGCCAAAGGTAGTCACGCGTGTTTTTGTGACGTTAGTGACGCAGTGACGTTAGTAACGTCAGTGACTGTGGCTAGCAAATTAGCCACCGTTAGCTTCACTTTTCGCCACAAAAACTTAACTGAAGCCGAAACCATGCAACGGAACGTAAATTCCAATAGAAGCAACTCAATCGCTACCAAGACGAAACTTTTGACACCTACGTTGTCTATGTAGGCCAAATATTGGCTGAGTTTTAGGGGGGCAAAAAGAATAATAATAATAATATATATGAGCACACCCAATAAACAAGTAACGTAGGTCCATTGGCTTTTTAAAGTTGAACCAACTAGTTGGGTTAACTAATGACTAATAACTATACTGGCTATTAAATTAAGTTGTAATTTCCCATTTTGTAACTTGTAGTTCAGTTGGCTCAGTATCCCTGTGCAAATACAACTTTTAATACTGGATGGACTTGTCTACGTTTGTTAATATAATGAAGTTAAATTAACTGAAAACAAAGTTGACTCAGACCACTTGAATGTGTACAAGCATTTAATTTTAGTTTTGCTCAACACAGAAAAACAAATTGGGTTGACCAAACGCAAAAAAAAAGTTTAGAGTGTAAGATGAATCCACTCCTCCTTGCAAATCCATACCATCATTACTGGTTACCATCTGCCCAACTCGAGCCTCACATTGCCCATCTCCTCTCCTTTTTACCCAGCATGCCCACAGAGGCCTATCTCACCCTCCACTGCCACCTTGGCTCATGAGTCTGCATTGGCTGCCATCTTGGCACTCTGCAATGTCACAGTTGGCTGTCATTTGCCCCTTATTATGTCCCATACACCCTCAGCCTTGAGCGTCTACTACACAGTCAAGCCTCATGTAAACCACTCTACCAGAAACCTGGGTCACTAACCTTTTCAGCACCATCTGATTTTCTGCTTGTAACTGACAAACTTTGGCTATTCCCTGTCTGAACGTGAAGCGAGAAGGATGTATAGAGGCAGTCCGCATCATCAATTGAGTGACAATTTGCCACAGACTTGTGTTTGAGTGTGGCTCCTGAGCCAAGCAAGCGCTTGAAAAGAAAAGCATTGAAACAACCTTATATTTATGAAGATATCTTTCCAAAGATTGTATTTGTTTCACAAACTGGTGTGTGATTAGGCTGGGCATCATGCTGAAGAATATCTTGATTGTTCTGACATTGTCCAAATTTCCACATCCACACAAATAAGAAAACTATTAACATGTCCTCTAGCACAGCTCCTATTGATATGTCAAACACAGTTTTTTGTGTCTCAGCTTTCTCAGATCCTGGTGGTGATCCACAACTCTCCTCCCCGAGCACCAGGTGTCAAGTGGACACTGATGACAGCTCTCGCTGTGGTATCAGGAGGAGTGTCTTGACAGATACACAGGATTTGGTGTCTAGCAAGCTGAAGATCGTCCAAGAGAATTTCTGAGAGAATTACAACTGGCAGTCAATGTTGGACTGGGTGTTTGTGAGAAGGTTTAGTGTGCCGATGACTGTGAGACCCCTCTGGCACGTTAGTAATGCATGGAGCTTTCAAAACTGACACGCTCATAAGGTTGGAAATCTTAAAACGTTTTCTACAGTAAAGCCAATGGGTGGAAAACTTGAGACTTTCAGAATCCTAAAACATAAACGGTGCCCAATTCAATGGTGTTCAATTTGTGATTACACTGAATTGACATGCCCCTAAGATTTCCCCTTCGACATAATTTACTTTCACTCAACTGTCTTTGCAAGTACATAATTTGACTGTTGCAGATTGTATTTATTTCTTGTCGGAGCGGCAGCACATTAAAATAAGAGTTTGTAATTGCGCAGAGAATGGACATTTGTCTGAGGTACAATTCACAGCTTACACTGTTCACACTAACCATCCCATCGGGACTTCCGTTTAGTTCCTGACCTTTATTCTCGTCACAGTTTGATTTGAGGCTCACAGGTCATCTTGTGGTCTTTGTTAAAGGTCGGTGTGTCTTAAAGTGTACCTTGTAGTTTTAAACATGTGGGCTGGATGAAAGCCTCAGCTCTGTCAAGCACTCCCATCTGTGGTTGGTTTTCCAATTTTTTTTTCCAGGTGGCGGTTGGTGTTGACATAGGTTCTTGGCAAATCTTGGCAATCTTCGAATCAACAGATACTAGTTGCCTATTGAGTGGCACCACATTCAGGCAAAGAGTACGGTAGTGGACGTGACAAGCAGTCAAGCTTCTTTGTGGGTATTCTAACTGCACTTAAGCCATCACAAAAAAGTATGGCATCCAGCATTATTGACTGGTATGCGTTTGTTTGATGTGTATCATTTTCGCATACTACCCAAGACAACGGAATTACATTATATTTGTAAGCCAGCATCAGCAATGTTCTATCCAAGGAGCACTGAGGGAAAAGTGGATCAATGTCTATTTCTTCTGCCTTCCCAAAGCCCAGATGTAAATCTAATTTAGAGTCCTGGGGGATTTTCTGCAAAAAGAGAATGAATTACAACACATGCCAATGGGAACATAGCTAAATAATTAAATTACCTAAGTGTGGACTGACATTTATCTGATTGTTACAATTAATGGCAGTGTGGTCAAACCAAAAGAGAGCATGCGGCTAGTAGTTAATAGCAGCAGACATGTAAATCTTTAAAAGATTCTGCACAGGAAGAATATCCTCTGTGATTCATGTGAATGAAATGCTGGTAATATATTCCGATCTTTGTTTGACCAATCTGGTGCCTTTGAGACTACAGAAAAGAATCTTTCAACCAACTTCTTCTGGGAAGATGGAACCCATGTTGAGTCTGAAACAAAGTAAAATTCTGAATATTTTTAGTAAATATCATAGAATTTGGATCACCTCTGTGTCGAGATGATCCATAATAAAATAAGACCTAATAACATAAAATTGGATGAGAAGTATAATATTTCCAGTATATGTTTTACTTAGACATGCACAAATTGCTGTTTACAATTGAAAGAAAATCTAAAGATACATTAGTTTAGCCTACCTCCATGTTCTTTGCCCATTTATCCAAAGGGGCCTCATGTTCTTTTATTCTTTGTACAGTCACAGCTGTGAAATCCTAAAGCAGAAAATCACCTCCATCTGACATTTCTCACCGGGGAAGTAGCAGCCGTAACTCCTAACAGAGTTGGCATTTGTGAGTCTGACGTTTTTGCCTCTGGGATAGGAGTCGTGGGTAGGGAGACGACAGTTGGGGAAGGGTTTTCTGTCCCTGGAGAGGAAGAGCAGAGCCGTCCTATCAGTCGTTGCGTTTGCTTAACTCCCTTCCTCTCCACTCTACACTGTGGGGAGTCTCTTAAAATAGAAGACAATAACACGCATAGGAGATTCTTCAAGGAGGCAATGGAACACCTCATATGGCAGAAGAGACATTTGGACTTTGTTTTATGTTGTGTGTGGCAGACGTTGAAGCCTAGACTGTAAGATGTTCACTGAGTATTCATCTGATACTATGTATCTTACTTAAGGGGTAATTAAATGAATGTTGTATTATGTCTTTGGATTTGAATCTCTATAAATGTGTGATAAAAGAGTGATGACAACCACTCAATCCCCACATTATTCTTTTCCTGACATTCAGGCTATATTTCACAGCTTGTGGTTCACTAACAAGACAAAGCAGACTGGGCTTAGTGCCCAGCATCACTCATCCTAAACACGTTGCAATAATCGCCCATGCATTTCCAATTTGGGGCTAAAATAAAGCAAGGTGACAAAATGGACACTACATCAGCAGCGCTGGCAAGGGAGAACATGTGAGAGGACACTCAATGACACTGTGACCACTCTTAGCATCACAACCAAAAAGAGGGGCTTGGGTCGAGGTGCCCTGACATCCATTACCAAGCTGAGAGCCTGATGACTATGAAAAAGAACAACGTGATGGCCTTTGAAAGCCATGTTAATACATGGCTAAGTCATGTTGGTGTAAGAATATACTTTATGGAATGTATTTATTTAGCATATACTATTTTTCAAGGCAATTTCTAGACCAGGGATGAGCTGTGAGCTGCAGTCAAACGCTCTAATCACTGAGCTATTATCCACAAAGAACCCCCACATATACACACCCCTAGACGATCAAGGAAGGCAAATGTTAGATTGAGCAAAAGGGTGACACGTTGTGTCATTCAATAGGTTACTTAATGCTGTTACACAGAGATTTACTGCCAATGTCACCTGTCATTTATTATCTTGAGTAATGAAGCATAAAAATAGTCTTACTGGCTATTTTGAGACTCCCTAATAATGTATTATTAGTTGGGCGAAATGCCTTGACTAAATCCAGAAATAAATCTACTGTATCGCAAAAAAAGTAAGCCAAGCAGGTTTAAGCGGTGGACTCTCGATGCACACCGATCACAGTCATCAGCAGGCATCAGAAATGGCCTTCACACACAAAGCCTGATGGAGCGACCTGTTTAAAGAGAAAGAAGACCATACACCAGGAGTTGGCATGTTGTCTGTGAGTATGCACAGAATCCCAAAAAAACACCACTGTCCTGAGACATTCCCCTGAAGATTGCACTGACAGTGGGGCAGGCTTGGACATTTGAGAAGGCCTACACAAAACTGGTGGAAACCTTAAAGCTCAACTTACTGCCCCCCATGCATCTTTCATAGGGCCTGCCCCTACTGTCTAGCAGCAAGTAGCAGGTAACTGTTTGGGCTTGTTGTCAAAGATACTAGCAGGTCTTCTCCTCCTTGATAAATAAGTAAACACATTCAACTGGGCATAGATGCAGTCGGTGAGCTTCCAGTCAATAACAAGCAGATTTGTTTTCTTCTAAAAGCAGGGCTGTTCACAGGCTACCGATTACCCTTCAAACCCATTCCTTAACAGAGGAATCCACAGAGCTTTGACAGCAGTTTTCTCTGTCAGAGTTTGGAATTAGGCCACACGCTTCTCTTCCCTTAGGCCAGTGACCTATTCTTATTGGAAAAGAATTGCACCATGCACATGGCAAACAGATTCAGAAGAAACAAATTATTCACTTTTATGAAAAATCTTCACCTGATTTGGTAAATGTTGCTGCGTCATAAAAACCTTTGGAAAGGCTCGTAGACCCTCCCCTGAGAATAAGGGATAACACATTGATATTTTATAATAAAATCTGTCTGCATGTCATGATACAATTGAACAGTAGTGTTTACCAACTGGCTTTGTTGTACAACATACTCGCTTATTAAAATGCCATCTTATTAGACCCATTCAGCATCTGTTTTACATGAGATTAATTGTGTGTTTTTTTACCACTTTCTGCTCATTATCATTTTGTCTTGCAAATGTATTTGCTGCAAAGATGATGCATATTCATTTTTTTCTGGATGCTTGAAAATTGTTCGGAAATTAGCCAAAGGTTGAGCTGGGCTGGTGTGCTGGCACATGCTGAATTCTAAACACAAACTCCTTGTTCCTGAGGCAAAAGAGGTTCGGTTGCCTGTACAGAATACATTTGAGCCTGTTTGGAAATTTGGAGCATTTTGGCATTTGTTGTAGCTTTTCTAGCTAATTTTTCACCTGTTCATTCATTAAAGCGTTTTGTTTGAGTTTGATTATTAAACCATGTCAAATTCACAATGCCATACATCTACATGCTTTGTTGATTTTCAAAAATGACAGCCGACAAGCTCTCACTTTGCTCTGATTTAATTTTTGTTTCATATATTTCTTTCTGGGGGCTGCCAGCAAAGTGGAACATTTTTATAGAGCTGGGGGTTTTTCACATTGGATTATAAATTATGTATGCCTATTCATATGATTAGTACTGCATAAGGTTTTAGCAAAACACAAATATTTTCCTCTTTGTGAGGTATACTAAAGAAAAAAGACATTCTTTAACTTTAAGTCTTTTGATGCACTTCAAAGGCATATGGCATCATCTGAAACACCCCCAAATAGAAACAACTGGTAATAAATGAAACACTACCTTACTACTACTGTATAGGATGTTTCATACTTTACGCCATGACACACACAACTTCTTGTTGTCCTCTGTGACTGTTGGTGTCATTTGCCATTAATCTGATTCTAATCGATTTGCCAGAGGGTGAAAAGGGGACTCAGACAAGGAAAATTAGCCAATGTCATCTGAGTAGAAAAGTTATTAGTCTTTGCTCTGAGCATAAATGTCAGTGAACAGTGACGCACCCGTTAATTAAAGTCTAATTTCGCTACAGTTGGTTGTTCCCTCATTTGATTGGGTTTGATTATACCACAATAAAAACAACGGAAAACAACTATAAATCCAACATTACATTTTGATGCTATATCAAATTCAGTTATACTGATTAGATGATAAATGTTCAAGATTGTACTACAGATTATTGGACTGTTAAACAATATACATTTCATATTTATGCATCAGATTTCAACAGCAAATGATGTGGTTGTTTTATTGTTTCTTCCTGCAATCTACAGTAAACCTTAAACGTCCAACTACACTTTGCTGAGGATGCTACATTCTTTTTTGATATTGGGCATAGCATTACATCCAAACACACGTTCAGTGGTATTTATAAAATGTCGAAAAGGAACTCATGTGTAGATGAGATTATGAATGTGATATTATCACACATTCTGGAAAACATGGCGATGAACCATACAAGATACGTTTTTTTTTTTTTTACTCACATTTACAGAGTACAATCCTGATACATTCACAAATAGAATGTATCTCCTAAAATGAATGTAGTCTTCGATCTTTATGTACTGCAAAGTGCCTGCTGTATAAGTACAAGGAAAGACTGACAGTAGGCTACAGACAAAGCAACATGGGACCCCCTACGTGCTGTACAGTACATTCTCATATGAAGCTTAACCAATGTTCCACACATGCATCAAACTATTCATATTCCCTTAGAAGTACATCATTTACCCATTAGGTTTAAAACTATGTCTTGGATAGTGAAAATAATGTGTAGTTATTATATATATATTTATTTACATAAAAATACATGACTAGTGTATTATTGTACATCTAAACATGTAACCAAGGCTGCTTGGTCTGGGACATGGGCATTGGGCAATATGTGGAGATGATGTCCTAGTGGTTGCCCGACCCACAAGCCCCTCATCAAATATTCATATAGAGAACTTGGTAAGATTCAGTCTGGCTTTGTGGGAGAGATCCTCATGTGCTGCTGCAAAACAGCTTATTGACAACTCCAGTGTTTTCCTCTAAGTTGATTTGGCGGCCCGCCACGGCTAAATTTCTGCCGCCACGGTATCAGAAATCGGGCTGTACAGAATTTTAGGCCGTCTATCAGCAGTGAATGTTAGAGTGCATGTCGGAGAATAGCACGGACACGCACTTCATACCGCAGTTGAGATTGCGTGTGTGCGTCCTTGAGAACTGTAAGTCGTATAACTTGTGTTTTCAGTTAATTCAAGCCTGCTATTGTATTAGTCTATAGTTCTTGCAAATTTAAATTAAGTTAACTGGTGATTTTCGTTGCTGAACACTGCTGTAAAGTAGCTTTAGACTTTCTTTTGCAGAAAGAATGAAAACATTTCCTGAGTGACTGGACTGTACATTTCACTGTGCCCATTGTCAAATTTGAGAAATATTCCAAATGCTCTGAATGTATGCCAGGAAAACCTATTTTTGCATTTAGTTTCAAACAGGACAACCTTACATTCAAGAATTCTTGTGAGTTGTGTGATACCAGTGCCCACACCTGCACAACATCATTGATTTATTTGACTCTTTGTACCTCAAAAAGTACTAAACCTGATTGTGGAAGCACTTTTCATTCAGCGTCTTGGTTGTCCACTCTCCGCCACCCACAAAGCTCATCCACTAAGAGGCCTTCTATGTATGTGTTCATATACGAGGTGAAACTGGGCCATCGTATTGTGTCTCCACTCCTCATTTGAACATCGGCCTTTGAAAAGCCTGCCAGTGCCCTGTCCTGCCTGCACCAAATGTGTGGAGAGGAGATAGTGCATTCTCATGTTATCTGCCACCGGCCCCTTGCCCCTTCAGCCATTTTCTCATTTCACAGATTTGACCAAGAGGTGACCTTGGCTTTTTTTTAGAGCTTTTAAGGCAGGTCCAAGAATCCACCTCCTTTTTTTGGGGGTCTACCAAATTGATATATTTTTCTCCTCTGCTCTCCTAAATTACAGTTTATATTTCAACATTGCAGCATCCAGCAACCTGGCCATTTTATATGTAGATTACTTGTGATGATGGCCAGGCAGTGTTATAAGAATACACATGTGGTTTATACTTTTGTTCTAAAACACAGATGGTTCCAGGAGAATAGCAGCATATGCTTATAACTCATAACCTGACACAGAGTGTTAGGTTATGAGTCATTGAGGCACAACAAGAGGAATTAGAGAAATATTTTTACACAATGTAGTACCTTGGAATTATGCAAATGTGGCGCACCACGGTAGGACATCATTTACATCCCAGGGTGCATGCGTACAGTAGGCCTGTCTGTTTATCTTAGCCATGGGAACTGTGTGTGTTTGCGTCCATGTGTCCACATGTCCGGTGTGTATTTCCCCTGGAAATGCGCAGGCAGTATCACAGCCCTTCATCCGCAGCCCTTCACAGTGGGCCTCTGGCAAAGCGCTAATCTGGGTCAAAGTGCTAACTGCTGAGAGGAGCCTGGGAGAGGCTCGCTCACACATGAATCATTTCTCACGCGTCCCATCCTCATTACACTTGCAACTGATGGAACATCAAAGACTTTCGTGTTTCCCTCTGACCTTAAAAGGTAAATGCCCAGATAACACTCTGGGAAATGGGCTTGTCTTGCACATCAGCCTTTACATCCCCATAACAGAGTCATTTTGAGGGTGCTGCCAGCATGTCCTATCAAACTATGACTGCACTAAAACTGAAGCATATTCTTTCAGCTGTCCATTGCAAAGTGGCAAGTATGTCAATGCCCCTTAAGTGGCACTATATAGGTCCCTTAATAATAAATTCAATTTATATTCCAAATCCAACATCACAGCAATACAGTTAGAGATCAATTTTCCAGTTATGGCTTTAGTCCATTAGTGGCTTTAAAGAGAAAAGGCAACATTTTGCTCTATCTTTGGTGAGCTAAAAAGAAATCAAAAGCGAGCAAATATGGGCCTCTCTGAAGAACCGTTTTACGATCACGTTTCAGTCGTGGCCAGAGCCAGGCAATCAGCACAATTGCAGCATAGCCAAAGAACCACCATTTTATTTAAAGTGTTTTTAAGCTTGATTGCTCTGAAGCTAGCATCAGTAGGCACGATGTTCAATATTTAATGAGAACCTTTTCCGCAAGCTACACCACCTGTGCTACTGACACTCAGAAAACGGGGCCAGGATGGCACCAGTTTAAAGGGCTTTGTTCGTGCATCCAAAATATTTTCGACTTGAAACCAAGCATCCACCTAGACGATGGGAATGGGCGTCTAATATGCAGTCTCTTGGAACACGGAAATCCTGTGGCTAGCTCAAGAGTTTGATTTCTTTTTTTTTCTGTCCGTCTCGCACAGCATCTCCTTATGGAAGAACAGCTGGAGCACTCGTCACTGGGAGCTGGTTTCCCTGGGGAGGGTGGGGTACTGGCGGTGGTTGAGGAGGGCCAGCTTGAACAGTGTGCCCAGGGAGAACATGCACTGCACACCCTGCACCCCTCCCTCTCCCCCTCCCCCCCTCTAGTGTGAGAGCTCTGACTGCTGACAGCAGTGACAGGCCCAGAGTGATAGTGTGTGTATGTGTACATCTGTCTGGATCCCTGGCACCAGCGCCTGGCCTCTGGAGCTCTACACAGCTGGTTCCGGTAACCGGTTGACGTTGAACACATCTGATAATGTGTTGACAGCTAAATGAGTACACAGCTCCACACAGACAGACAGATAGACAAATACGAAGTGGACAATTGGGCAGCTTTGATCATAATACAAGCCTTTAATAATGAGTTGTGTGCTTGCTCAAAACGGGGTCACACTGTGACTGACCCACATTGTGATTGGCAGTTGTGATGTCGGATACAGACATGTTGAACACGTGAAAATCCCTTGCGTAGTCTCCAATTGAGCTCAGCAATAACACCAATTCCTATAGCGTGATTATATTATTAATTCCATTAGTATGTATCTGATGGGATCTTCAAGTCTTTGTAGATATCAGATTGTGGCCCGTTGTGTGACAAGCTCCAGAAGAATGCATAATTGGTAAACCGTTTGACCACTTTGAATTCGTAACAAAAAATATTTTTCTAATAAAGGGATTTATTTTTCTGCTCTGTCACAATTTTGTTATCACCAGAAGCCTCTATTTTTTTCTCTTTGTGGAGAGAGAAAATCCATTGAAAGTGGCTGAAGGCCTGACACAAAGCAACTGCGAATCCCTGCAAATCTGCAGGCTTAATTGATTATTTGTGCAGAGCTTTATATCTGTGAGGTGCAGGATACCCAGGGGAAATAATGTAAAACAGATAACAAGATCAAATGTGGGAGAATTGCTTTCTGCTGCCAATTTTATTAATCTTTTTCCCCTCTCTCAGTCACATTGACTTTTCTATCCAGGCTTTTCCATTACAGAATCCTCACCTTATTGTTAAAAGTGTGGGTAAATAGAGAGCTAAAAGTGTTTCCAATTCAAATGAAAAGTGTTTGTTAAGGGCCTATTTTGATTTCTGAATAACTAATCAGGAGACTCAAGGTAGTCTCCAACTCAGACTATCAGTCTTTCAATATTCTACATTCCAAAATGCTGTGCCTGGCACTAAAGTAGTGAATTTATTATTTAAAGTGTACCCAAGCATTCTATTAAATACGTTTTCAATTCACATTCTTTTATTGACATAGTTTATACACTGCGAAATAACATAGATGTTTGCTTCTGCATCACTGTGTGTTTGTTGAAATTTGAATTATGCTCTCAAAACAAAAGCTCCTGAGAAGAAAATCCTTGGGAGGAGAAGTAGGAGAACATTGTGAAATGTGACTCAAATCTGATACAAGATATTTTTCCTTTATTCTTAACATAATTCTTTAAACAAGTATCACCTACAGAACACTTGAAGACAGTAATTCCTAGCTATAGCAATCACGCCATTATACATAAAAGGAGGTGTGATCTGTTTTGCGTTTCTGTTCCATGTTTCTGCTTCATTGGCACATCAGACGGGCTGTAATTGCCTTTCTCTCGCTAGGGAGCTCCTTGTTTTTCATTTTAAAGGCTGCTCTCATTGTCTCTGACTCTGACATTACCAATGGAGAAAGGTGATGGCACCCTGAGAGCAAAACCAATGTCTGGTTGTGTCATGTCATCAATGATGCAAGGTAGCATTCAGGAATACAGGTTGTCCACAATGTACATACAGTGCAGTCTTATTTAGTAGTATTTATCATATTGTTATTGAAGAGCTACAGTTAAATCGCTACAAGGTATAATAAGTTCCTGTAAATCATCGAGTCATTGTATTTTTTTCAATTGAACAAACAAGAATGATCCGGCTCATGGGTTAAGACGCATGAATGTTACGTTGACAGTAACAGAAGTGAGTTCATCTTAAAACTGTACATCTTGAAACAGGTTAAGTAATTTATTTATTCGACCACACAGAGTGAATAATGAGTATTTCCATTGAAAGACACTTACCCCACTACAGGCCATAAACCTTTACTGGACTCAGGCCAGTGAAATACGCATGTTTGCATGCACAGTCTCTTTCTCTCTCATTCTCTCTCTCACTCAGACTTTTGGACTATACAGTGAGCATCCATCAGCTAATTGTTGTACATCTATAGCAAGAATGGAGCAGTTTCACCTGCTTGACCTCTTACACCACTGACACTGTACATTACAGGGTCCGGGTTCAAACTCAGCAATTCAAACAAGCAGTCTTCCAACCACTTTTATTTTAACAAACTTCTCTGTGAAAATTCTATCCAGAATATTCCAGCTGAATGGAGCTGGTTTTAGCACTGATATATGTTATACATGTCGGGATAGTCTATGGTAAGTACCGCAAGGTGCACATCTACCCACAATCAGTGATGTCATAAATACAAAGAGCAAGATACTGTCTATGGATACATTAAGTTCCATTTTAGACTCGTGAACAAAGAGGTATTGACCAGCCTATTTCCAGGTGTGGCGGACCCTGGTGTGGGTGGTCGAAGTGCATGTGGTCATTGAATCAATCCTTAGAAGTAGTTTGTATTCCATTAAGCATCTCAGGAGGGCTTTGTAGCAGTGGCAAAAATGGCCACAATGATGCCTAATTGTTGGTCACGATTGACTAACACTGTCGTTCTGTTTACATGTTCTATTGGCTGGCACTGATAGATTGCTGCGTCTGTTCTGTTTCCACATGTGGATATGGTGTAGCGGTATAGCCGCTACATATTTTGCAAGCCATGTGTTGTGTAATTCTTTATCAGTTCATCCTTTCATTCTTTCATGTATACATTTTAGGGTTAGGGTTTGGGTAAATGGTCATGCTTCAATGGAATGTTCATTGCCTTCACCCTGTAGAGACAGTATTTTTGGCTTCTTCCAAGTTATCAGTGAGTTTTGTCACCCTCTACCATAGAACAAAACACCATATTACATCTCATTAGGAGTGTATTGAAAAGTAATTATGATTCCGGTTGAAGATTAGGGTAAATGAACATCAGTGCATCATTTAATGTGATTTTCAAAGAATCTATTGAAGCTTTCAAAACACTTTTTAAATGATTAGCTTGCTCTAGCACCAGCTGATATATGTATGTTACCCCAAAGAAAGATGATTAACATGGCTGTTTCCATGTGTGTCCCATCCAGATCCCAGAGGGAACCTGTGAATCATGAGGCTGGTGTGGAAGTCCATGGACAAAATGAGGTGCTTCAGGAAACGCTCTACCATTCCTTTCCTGGGATTGCTGATCACCTGTCTCCTCTTTCTCAACCTGTACATTGAGGATGGTTACGTAGTGGTGAGTTCTCTTCATATACTATGTAACAGGACATTCTACCTCACCTGCACCATTTAAGTATTTTTTCTGTATGTGTAATTAATTCATCTAGCCAGAGCAGACGGCTTTGTTCTGAATGGGGTCTGCAGGAGAACATACCATGTTTTTAAGAAATTACAACCTGGGTAAAATCGAAGTACAGGGATCCAGGTTTTACTACATACATGTATACTTGCATTTGTACTACTACAGTAGGGGTGGAGTACTACTCAACATGGCAGCAAACTTGTTTATATTTATCTCTTGCAAACCGCTCAACTTGACATTCAACACTACACATCCTCAGGTCATGAGCAATTCAATTAATTAATATAGTGCCCAGTTCTTGAGGTAATTGAACCACAGACACACATACAAGCACACAGATTCCTGCTTTTATAATTTGATCAAACCATGTTGTCTCTTTAAAATAGATTCTAAAGGCAGTGTACATATTTTATATTTGGACCCAAGTTTAAATCATGCAGATGATCTTTGTGTTATTCATGATGCCATCAAAACCTGGCTATCAAAACGCACAATCTGTATTTGTTATGTAAATTATTAAAGTGTTGCAAACATAAGTATCTGGCACTCTCTTTCAAAGTCCATTTGCTTGGCAATAATACCAACCTCAAAGTTTAAAGATGTGGGTTGGCTAAGGTACATAAGAGCATGTATTGTTTTGAAATTGTACTTGTTTTGGACTAAAGTTTCCAGAACAATTTTTTCCCACTGTTGAATTATTTAAGTAGGAATTTGAAAACTGTTCAAGGAGATTACTTGACTTTGCAGTCTCTTGTCTATAGTTGTGATGAAACCTTGGGTTGTTCAGGATTCACAATGTGTGTCTTCTATTGTCTTTGTTCTTTGCAGGAAGAGGATAAAAGACAGCTGAGGGAAACATCCGTACATCCTCCAAACTCAGAGAGCTACGTTCACACCTTGAGAGATCTTACTAATTTCTCTGGGACCATAAACGTCACATATCGTTACCTGGCTGGAAACCCTTTGCCTCGCAAGAGTGAGTTTAGCTTCATAATTGTCTCTTATTTCAGATGGCAATAACAAATTATAGCAGTAAAAATCCTTATAGTATGACAGTGAAAATAATATGCCAGATACAGTATAATAGTTTGCATTTTGCTGTATTATCAGCAGCCAGCATAAATGGCATTCGAAGTGCATAAATAACTCCATAAAACACAATTAAAGTTGTTTGTCACAATAAGATCTGTATTTATTTTGTACATGGAAAGTCAGATAACTTGAAAGTAGATTAAGACTGCAATATACAAATTATTCTTTAGATTTGTGCTATTTTGGATTCCAACCACATGCAATGTTTTGATAAAGGACAAGTCATGTTGTCAAAATACAATATATAATATCTTTGAAATATGTGTGTGTATGTAACACTATTGTTCAACTTTCCAGTAGCAAGGCTACTAATGCTAACTACAGCAATTAAGAACATTTGTCAGTGACTGAGGTGATCTAACCAAACCACATAATTCTGCTACTTATTTACAATTAGTCATTTAGCAGACGCTCTTATCACTTATCACTTAGTAGTTATGGCAGCTATAGTAATGTAGTACGAGTGCACCCGGTGAAAATAAAATGCAGCCTATTTGAGGCATAATACTTTCATCTCCACACACACAGGTTCATATCGATCCGCTAAGGTAAAATTGGTTCCACAGTTAACGTCTCTCCTGCTGTGTAGAGGTTTGTGGGTTGAAATAGTGAAAAATCATGGTGGTTTGCGCATTGTAGATGTTACCAAATGTAAGACTTAATTATTCCATTATAAGCATACTGCATCAGGTATAATATACTGTAACAGGGCATACAGTAAGCCTACTAAATCTTTGTCTTACATTCTACTATATAGTGTGCCAGTTGACATTGCAGGGTGACTTTGTTTGGCGCTTATTCTTCCACATTTCACAAGCATCATTTGTGATCATGTATTGCCCTGTATTTGTACGTTGGTTTATTACCTTGGGGGAATTTTGTTTCACAAAAAAAGCTCCCATTAAAGACCCATATTGTATTTTTATGTGGTTGCTATATGTAGGTGCATCCCTAATTTTGACTAATTTATATTTTTCTATTACAGAATATCTTACTATTGGGTTGTCATCTGTCAAAAGAAAAAGAGGAAATTATCTAATGGAAACGATCAAATCCATTTTTGACCAGTCCAGTTATGATGAGCTGAAAGAGATTGTGGTTGTTGTCCACCTGGCCGACTTTGACCTTACCTGGTGTGAGAATCTTGTTCAGGAAATCTCCAGGAAGTTTGCTCACCACATCATAGCGGGAAGGCTTCTGGTGATTCATGCCCCTAAGGAGTACTACCCACCCCTGGAGGGGCTGAAGAGGAACTATAATGATCCGGAAGACAGGGTCCGTTTCCGCTCCAAACAAAACGTGGACTACGCCTTTCTCCTGAATTTCTGTACCAACCTCTCTCATTTCTACATGATGCTTGAGGACGATGTGCGCTGCTCAAAGAACTTCCTGACAGCCTTAAAGAAAGTGGTCACCTCAAGAGAAGGTTCCTATTGGGTGATGCTGGAGTTCTCCAAGCTTGGCTACATTGGGAAACTCTACCACTCTAGGGACCTGCCACGCTTGGCCCACTTCCTTCTTATGTTCTACCAGGAGATGCCCTGTGACTGGCTTCTCATTCATTTCCGGGGCCTGCTGGCCCAAAAAGACGTTATCCGTTTCAAACCCTCCCTGTTCCAACACATGGGATACTACTCCTCCTATAAGGGGGCAGAGAACAAGTTGAAGGACGATGATTTTGAGGAAGACTCCATTGACATTCCTGACAATCCTCCAGCCAGCCTTCACACAAACATCAATGTATTTGAGAATTATGATGCATCCAAGGCATATAGCAGTGTAGATGAGTACTTCTGGGGAAAGCCTCCTTCCACGGGTGACTTCTTTGTCATAGTGTTTTACAGATCCACCAAAATTAGCAAAATTAAGATCACCACAGGAACGGATGATCGACAGAATGACATCCTTCACCATGGAGCTCTAGAAGTGGGAGAGAAGTTAGTCGGAACTAAGAAAGGGACACAGTGTTCTTCATACATAACATTAGGAGAATTTAAAAACGGCAACATTGAGGTACAAGATGTTGACCACAAGATAGGCTTTGACATTGAATGTGTGCGTATTGTGGTGACTGCTAGTCAGAAAGAATGGCTTATCATAAGAAGCATAAGCTTGTGGACTACTCAACCACCAAGTCAATGATGACCACACAAAAACACAGTACGTCATGTTACACCTGGTTATTTATTGTTTAATTACCATATTTACTTGTCATTGTATTATTCAATTGATTGTTTTTGCACTCGTGCAGTATTTTTACCTGTCTTATTTAGTATTTGTATATAAAAGTCATATAATATAATAGTCATAAATGTCAATTTACATATCATTCCTGAAACACTGTTTTGAAAATATTTCTGCATTACTCATCTTAGACTCACACATAACATTTTACGTCAATACAACCTATAGAGAAATCCAGTCATTGGGTCTTCAATAATGTTACTCAACAGAACATCTTTGGAGAACAGTAGACTTTGGACAATACTTGTAGCATAATTTCAATATGTTTTCAGAATCTGATTCTGATTCTGAATCACAAATGCCACTATTTTACCTTTTGTCATTCCTAGCATTACCATTTCGAAATAAAATAAGTCACTGTGTTTTTTTTAACATAATTTACCTCTTTATCATTGTTACGGTGTCTTGCCTGAGCTTACTTTTAAGGGCCAGCAGTGGACTTTGCCATTTTATTGGCCCTGTATGTTCTGTCAGAAACACTGATAGGTGAAACATGTTCTCCCATCTTCTCTTAGAACAGAGATTGGGTTGCACCTTGAAGAATGGGGTGGACCTAATCGCACCCTCTTCTCCAGCACAGCACAATTTTGCCCAAGTAAATTGGTCTGTGTTTCACTCGCTCTTTTAACACCAGCAAACAACAACCCCCCTGGAGCTAGGATCTCAATTCACTCCTCCCTCATGTGTTTCTTTGTTTCAAACAGGGTTTTTTTTTAACAATGTTTCTCTATGTTACTGTGTAGGAAAATATGTGTTTGAACAGTGAAGAAGCTTTGCATCTCTGTCTCTCTTTATCAAGTTCCTCAACTCATTTGCCATATTTGCGCGTTTAAAAACATGACATTTTCAGCAGACTTGCCTTGGTACTGCATTTGTGTTAACAACATTTCTCAACACCGTTCATCAAGGAGTTTGAACAATCATCTTGTCAGTTCCATTTCCGCACAATTATGTTATCTTATGAGGCAACACTCAGTGACAAATTTGCCTAAACATAACAGCACCAACTAAACCATTCATGTAAAACAATGCAATAAAGTGATGAATGTTTACAGAATACTGACATTTATAACGCACAGTGCATTCATGATATAATTTGTTTCATTGCTGTGACTTACTGGTTTGGGGTTTTTCCCACAAGCCGATCAAGACCTTGGTCATTTCTCTGTACAGTTCTCAGACACACCCCAGTGTGCCAAACAAATTATAATAACAATTCCCACACCCTAAGAAGAGTTGTTTTTTCATCAAGCATTACATCTTCTCCATAGAAACCCCCAGAACTCATTCAGAATGTGTCTTTTCATTTTTACCAGGATTTTGGGGACCTGGGTGTGAATCAAGTCATGTGAGAGCATGTATTTTCAATAGATGCTCAGTTGTGCACAATATCACACTAGTAATTTCTGATACATGCCATATTGCCATTAATAAAATGAAGCAAGATTTCTGTTACGTAACACCAGGCTAAGGGGAACATAAAACTGCAAACAAATGTTGCTTGCTGATATGACTTGAGGAGAAATAGTTGTTATGGGTCCATCAGAAGAAATCTGTCAAAACTAGCTGAGCACTGCAGAATCATTGATGTTTGAATATTGGCGATAGCAACAAAAGGCTGAATTTAATAGTCAGCTGCATATCAGCATTCTTTGAAATGTGCTGAAAATGGAAATCTATTTGGGGACGGAAATTGTTACACACACATGCTAACAACCGTCTATCCAGCTATTCAGGAAGCGATTCTGTTTTCATATATCAATTATAGCAGATACATTCCCACTGTACACTTAACTATTAAACCCATGTGATTGATCAAATACTGCAAAATCATGGGATCTAGAGACATTGGTAATAGTTTGTGTGATGTGGATGTTGTCTAAATAGGCTTTTATGAAACTTTCTTGAAATGAAAGCTAAATACAGGACAACTCTCACTGACGAAGGATGGTTTAGGTCCAAGCCTACAGAAAGGTGGATCAAGCAATCACATTAACTTGTGGAGCACATTCACAGTGTTAACCAAAGCCGTGTACAGTTAAATCAGATTTTGTACATAGAGCACCAAATCCAAAAAGACACACTATAAACTACAAACTCTGTACACTTGACATGAACATAAGGCAGCAGTTGACAGTCATTGCAGCACCGCTGCCTTTATGCATACTCATAGTACAAGGAAACTGATCCCAAGACGGGGTTTATATGTGTCAGTATTACGGGAATACCTGACGAAGACTGGCCATAATCTCGGGGCAGATCATTGGACATCTCACCCACCCAGGGTCCTTAAAGCAAGTGTCTGTAATTGTGCCAGGTTTTCCTAATCTTTTGGTAAAGCTGCAGTTCACAGATCACAATAATGAAATACAAGTCATTCTGTGGTCCAGTGTAGCTAAAACTAAAGCTTTGGATTGTTGGAAAGTTTTGCTGTCTTCCAATGAAGCATGTGCAATGATGCATGAACATGTTTTCAGTGGTTAAACAAAACCTTTTGTATGTCAGATTCTATAACTTGTTGTTCAGCATCTGCTACAGAAGATGTTTTAGATTTGTTAGTAGATGCCTACAAATACCACTTACAACAAGTGTTAACTTGTGCTGATTATTGTTAAGAGGAGAGAATACTGTATGTTGAGATGTTCTGTGTTGTATTTTCTCCAACATTGTTCGTTCTACGGTATTGTATGTATATTGTAAGATTATATATTTTTTTACATGTATCAAGTCAAATGTTGTATTGTATATATTGTATTTAAATTCAGTCTAGATTAAACTAAATGAATGCCAATTGTTGTGAGTGATCTGAATTGCAATTGTCTTATATACAATGGTTATTATAGGTTGATGTACAAGAGAGTAAATCTGTAGAAAAACAATGCACTTCATAAAATTACTAATCACGTTATTATCTGCTTTAGGACAAAAAAACTGAGTTCAGTCATCACAAAGAAATAAGGAACTAATGAGAAAGAGTAAGATATATAATAGTAAATACGATGGATGTATACTGTATTTAAATACATATACACATCTCTGGAAAAAAAATAAGACCACTGCAAAATTATCAGTTTCTCTGGTTTTACTACAGTATTTCCACATATTTGTCAATTCAATCGCAGCTTTCATGCGTCTTGGCATGCTCTCCACCAGTCTTTTACATTGCTGCTTATTGGCTTAATACTGCTCTTGGCACAAAAAATCAAGCAGCTCTGCTTTGTTTAATGGCTTGTGACCGTCCATCTTCCTCTTGATCACATTTCAGAGGTTTTCAATGGGTTCAGGTCTGGACAGTGGACAGGCCATGACAGGTTCTTGATCTGGTGGTCCTCCATCCACACCTTGATTGACCTGGCTGTGTGGCATGGAGCATTGCCCTAAAGGAACAACCACTCCTTTTGTTAGGGAACATTACCAGAGCAGAAGGAAGCACGTTTATTCCAGGTTAACATTGTACTTGGCAGATAATCACCAATCCTCCACCAAATTTCACAGTGGGTTTGACCATTAACATGTTTAGCAAAGCTGAAAATGTGACTCATCAGAGAAGATGACCTTACTCTTATCCTCTATGGTCCAATCCTTATGCTCTTTTACAAACCTCAGCCTGGCTCTTTGCTTCTCAGTGATGGACTTTAGTCTTGCTTTTCTTGACCTCAGCCCAGCTCCTAGGAGCATGTTTGGAGCCTTCCTTGCTGTGCACTTCCCGCCAACTGTCGTTTGTCATTCTTTTTAGAGGTCACTTGATGTCATCCTACAGTTATTTCTGCCCCTTTGCCAGTCTATGTTGTCCCCAGTGTTTGCTGCTTGACCTTGTTCTTATGTACTGCCATTTTTTCCAAATATTTTAAGGATGGATGGAACCTGACCCTCACTGTTTCCCTCTGTCAGTAAAGCCAGTATTGAACCCTTCTTTTCCTCACTCAAAACTTTTCTTTTCAACTCTTTTGACATGGTCAGGTGTTTGATTCAAATACTTTAGAGGTTATACTAGCACTGTTTTGGTTATCCAGCTGGAATTCAACAGACACTGGAATGGATTGTCTGCCATACATGTAGAGATGCTGATTTGAGAAGAAATTGGGAGTGGTTTCATTTCAATGCTGTCTATATGTATATACTGTATATGTAGGCATATGTATAATCACAAATAAATGTACGGTATACATTTATGGAAAACCTGCTCCAACTGGGTGCAACAGTGTGACATTTGCAGCTCCTAGAAAATTGTAGCGCAAGTGTGTTTAACTGAGACATCTTGCAGTAGCCAAAAGCAAAACCTGTACATTATGTGTCTCAATATTCATAAGTTCTCTGCCTTTTTACTGAATAATGAATGTGTGGAGCGGGTGCCTTTGGGGAGAGGGTACTGTTTATACCAATGCTTCATCTTCCTGGATTTGGTTTGGCTGTCAGAGGAGGTCATGCATTACATCATATTTATTTTGGATCTCAGGAGGATGAATAAATGAGAAGTGGGTGAAAAACAAACTAAGAGGATATTTTGGCTGTGGACAGTATAGGCAATAATGTACACTCTCCAGCTTTCACCTTTCCTTCCTTGCCTTCCTCTACATTGAAGTATCTGATCTAACATGATTCGATATGTAAAAGGATGGGTGTTTCTTTAAACATGTTGCCAACCCACTTATGTCTGATCAGAGAATATGACTTGACCTATACTTTTTGACTTAAAAAATGCCGTACATTTCAATCAATTCAAGACTATTTGACTGTATGAATAATTTACTGTGAGGAGAACTACGTGGATTATTACAGTCTCAAGTGAAATCATTAAGCCGTTTGCCATTATGGTATGTAAGGCAATAAACAAAATTAATAAAATGATTGAAGCAGAATTGACCTCTCCTCTGTAGTTACAGAAATTCAAAGACTTCAAAGTGAAGCAGAACCAAAGCAAGGTGAGTTTACAAACCAGTCAGTATATCTTGGAAACCATACCTAATGCACACTCGAGGTGTTGGAATAGTGTGTAAAAACCAATACCCCCTCATATAACAACAACTGCATCAGACAGCAGGGAAGGCATCACCCAATCGATTGCCAGTTTCCATGGTTGCTGGCAAGCGCATAGATAGAAGAGCAAACAATCTGGTGACATGGATTTCCTTGTTTGCCCTTCGATCTGTTCCACTGGAGTGCATGCACCTGTGTGATTATTGCACAGGTCATGTTAATTCACTGAACATATGGAATGGAGCAAAGCATAGGTTGAATTATAAAGGATTGACTTTTAGGGCTCAGCACATTTTAGTTTTAAAACTATGGTAAACTTGGTTGCAATGGTTTCATCCTTTGTTTCAAGGTACACTTGCCACAGAAACTAAATCCTAAAGCAAGATGGATGGAAGGGGGGGGGGGCTTGGCCAGAGGGGTTTGATAAGAGTGGACAGTAAAAATTGGACATAAATTGCAACAGAGAAGTGCAATTAACAGACAAATGAGTAATATGGGCTTTAACATGTGTGCCCAAGGGAGAGTCAAGATGAGGGTAGGGAAACAAGCGCAAACAGACGTGGGTGATGAATGGTTTGTAATAAGCTGGCAAGCTGGTGACTTGCTGCATTCACAAGCTCCTCGGACCATCCCATTTCATGAGTTGGTTCTACTGACTTCGGTGGGTTTGTCTTTGGCGTGTTACGTTTACATAGATTGTAACAAACACCGACTTACTAGGCTACTAATTAAAACAGACGGGCAAAGGAGAAAGTTGTAATTATTGATTGTTTCTTTCCTTCAGCTAAATACGAAGGGTATGTGTAAACAGAAATTAGGCAATGTGAAAAAATGCATGACAATCAAGGCCCTGCTTAAAGTACTCTAACATACATATAGTACTGTTGTGAGATAGAACTGCAAATTCACTAACAAATCTCAAGACAATTAGGTCTTTGTGAGGAGTGGAGATAAAAGAAATGAGCTGGAGGCATTGTTGGAGACTGCCACAGTCAGGGAGTGTGTAGTCCCTAAGGCAAAAGAGGCTTTAATCGTTCCCAATTGCTTCGCCTCACAAAGGTGCAAACCCCCACATCTGTCTTTTGGTTGCACCAGCACTCGTATATTGCCACGGGGGGAAACGGTACAGCGTTTGCTACCTTCCCAGGTCCCCATTTGCCACAACTCGACTTCAAGCGAGCTATACGGCCCCAGCCACCAGGGAAGACGATGGAGTGATCAAAACAATTACTCAAGTTCTGTTTAGTTCTTGGGAGAGTTCCTTAATCTGTCTGATTCTTCAGCCAAAATGAAACTTGTGCCTTGGGGCCTTTTAGTGGAGCATCAAGCAGCATCTTTCAAAAGATGCTGAAATCATACCATTCCCCTCAATTTGTATAGCTTGTGTCCCTCCATAGAATATCTAAAACATGTGAAGATACATCAGACACTTCGATGTTTCTGAATCCAAACAACAATCGATTACGTGTCCTCAGCAAGCAATATTTAACAATATAGTGAGTCAGGTGGCTGAGTGGTTAGAGCATCGGGCTAGTAATCAGAAGGTTGCTGGTTCGATTCTGGCCGTGTCACAATGACGTTGTGTCCTTGGGCAAGGCACTTCACCCTACTTGCCTCGGGGGAATGTCCCTGCGTCTGCTAAATGACAAAATGTAATGTAAATGTAGTGTATGCCTATGAAACACATTGAGTTGAGAAATAAAAATCGGAATGGACTTTAAAGTTAAATTTACGCTTTAAAATATGACTAAAACATCTTCAAGAGACGCACGACTCACCATTTGTTTAGACCTCACTTAAGTCAAGGCCGCCCTCACAGTAGTAGATCAGTGTCTCCTGATTAACTAAAGAGCTTAAAAAAAGATCTTGTGAACGCCTTGGCAGATCAATGAGGCCTCGGCTTTGATGAGACAGAATGAGCTCACCAGAAGATGTAATGGCTACAGCCCCTCCCCTTTCCGTGCCCACTCTTCATATGTAGCACTTCACTCTCTGACTCCTCTCCGCGGATTAAAAAGGCCTTAATTAAAGATTAATACCGGGGTTCCCTGCATGCAGCGGAAAGATAGCTCGTTTCCCAGGGTGTTGCGCTAAAACCGTTGAGCCAGGGTTTGGATTCTGTGCTCTTGGAAACAAAACCGAAAGCCCAGCATGGATGTCCCCCCTGTTGAAGGGCAGGCAATAACACCGACGCCGTTGTCTTCGTCACCTCCCTAGCAAGAACAGAGGGAGGACGAATCATTTTAATTATCACAGGCAGGCGAAGAGACACAATCAGCCAATTTAGGTCCCGCTGCATCGGCTTCCTCTCCCCACTCCTCCTCGTTACAATTACAGCTGCTCATCTTCATGGGGCCTGTTTAGAATGTCAGGGCACGCTGGCGGACTGGGAGATCTGTCTGCGGGAATGAGCGTTGCCTTAAATGTCTCACTAGAATTGTGTGTGTTTTTTTTGTTAACTGTTTTGATAAGCCATGTTGCTCTCATGCATTTACAGCATGACAGCATGCTCTTGTCCAGTGACACTACTACTACTGAACAACACTGCGGTGCTTTAATCTTGTTTAAACTGATTTTATGTGCCAGGTCCGCTCAAATCCAGCGCTGCTCTTGTATCCAGGACTGGAGTTATTAGAATAGAACAACAATCTTGCTTGAGACATGCTCCACAACTGTTTACTTTGGGCCCAGTTTCCCAGACATGGATTAAGCCTAGATGTTACAGTAAACTTTAATTGTTACTCTAACAGTAGTCACCAGTCTCTGTCTGACATGTCATACTACCATCCTAGTATGTGAAAGTGTTAGTCTAGTATACCCCGTTATGTAACAGTACTGCAAAAATGTCAGGATGATAAAGCCTACTCTAGCTACCATACAGAGTTTCATTTCACAGCATGCAAGCCAGCATGTTTTCATGGTTACTCAACTAGCACTAATGGTAGTTGGTATAGGTTGTAATACCTTTGGCTTGTAATTTATTATAGACTATATATGTATATTTAAGTTTCTAGTAAACTGATTTAAGTCAGTTTACTAGAAAAAATAACCGTGGTGGTAAGTTGATAATGTAAATTAAGCAGAGGCCAGCTTTGCATTTTTTTGTTGTTACAAGATGTCAACTGGTATTAAATGGCATGCATTTGAATTGTTCTTACAGTTCAGAACTAGTTTTAACTATCTTTATCCATTTACCAGAGCCTTCATCAGCTGTCTTAACCAAATGGATGGACCAGTTTAGACAGACTGGGTAATTGAAAAAACATTAACACACTAGTCTTCACAGAGTCAAGATATCTAGTGTTTACATTTACATTTAGTCATTTAGCAGACGCTCTTACCCAGAGCGACTTACAGTAAGTACAGGGACATTCCCCCGAGGCAAGTAGGGTGAAGTGCCTTGCCCAAGGGCACAGTGTCATTTTGCACAGCCAGATTTGAACCGGCAACCTTCTTATTAATAGCCCGATTCCCTAACCGCTCAGCCACCTGACTCCCCTCTGTGGAATAAAAGTATACCCTTTCTCAATTAGTAAGTTGTTGGCATCATTCAAAGAAACTGTCGTAAACGTTACCTGTGACAGTAAACAGATCTGACATGGCCCATTCCCTCGTCTCCTATAACACACCCTATACACAGCCGTAATTAGCAGCACAGCAGGCCAACAAGCAGCAGGCAACAAGGTCATACTTGTAATGCCATCATCTCAGTCACACAATCGGATTTGTGCACAAAGAGAACTTATCTCAATCTTTCACAAGCCATTATCTTAAACTGACTGCCTGGTTGGTGCTTAATTTGCAGAACCACTGTTCTCATAAAAAGAACAACTTTCAATTAGGAGTTCTAAATATGCCTCAACAAGAAGTTTGAGCCTTTCAGTCAGCATCCCCTGCTTCAAATTTTAGCTAACTTAAAGTAGCATAGCATTGGATGTAGGCCACAATAAACCAGGCTGGAACATGTATTGCTCTAGCAGGTGTTGATGGAGGATTTAATGGTGTTGAATCAATTGGCACAGTTAATATTGTGTGGTAGGTCAGAACCGAACAGATGCAGTCTGTCAAGGTTGGTCTTAATTATAGGTACTTATGCCTACTAAGGGAGAATTAAATCATAACTTCAAGCTCACTGACACCTTAGTGAGACACATTGGTTACTGGAAGTTCTGTGTTTGTGATAGTGCCACAGCGGTAGAGGGAGTGGCCTTAAAGGAAAAACTGTGATATCTTTCTTAAACTTAAATGCCTCTCATGTCTGCCTTGATAGTCAATATAATGTGATGTTGTTATATTGGCAAAATAACGACAATATATGAACGCCGTCCAATAGCTTACTATAGGTGGCATTTTTTTCTCAGTTCAACACAAAATGCCACAGGTTGGTATGGTGGAAGTCAGGTTGGGTATAATTCTTGGGTCACATTTTCAATTCGGAAGTTGTATATACATTGTATTACACTGCCATCTGCTGGTTACTCTATAGTAAACACAAATAAATGAAGCAGGCCGCAACCCACACTGTATGCTTGTTTTATATTCATACTCTTTATATGTTTGTGTTTGTTGTATATTTATTGTATGTTAATTCACATCAGTGTAAGATAAATTATGACACATTCAAGCAATTCAGATTATTTGTTGAATATTGCGTACTGTGAAAATGCTGTACTATATTGAGAAATCAAATATTCCAAGTTTTGAGTAGGTTGGATAAACAGGTATCTTAATCCCTATGCTTGTCATAATATGTCATAATAAAAAGGCATAATAACACCACAATAAAGCAGCTCCCCGGAAAAAAGGGTTGTAAGTTAATTTATGGTAAGTAGGTGAATGGACATGTACTGTCCATATATTTACAAGTCTGTAACTTTAAGTGGAAAATGTTAAGCAGGGAGGATGTCTGCTGTGTGCTTTTAAAAATGAATTAAACAGCACTTGCTCTTCTGTTGCCTATGACCCTGACTCATTTACTCTGAGTGGTTGTTTAATTTCTCTCCCTCCCTGAGGGAAACCATCATTCAAAATAAACACAACAGACATGTCAATGTGACTTACCTCACCACAAAGATATGTGATGTGATACTGATACATTCTGTTTTCATCATTGCAATTTCTTTGCTGTTCTTAGTAGCAGCAAGATTCTCTGCGATGGTTTGTAACTAGGTTCTTCCTTATCTTCTAAGTATAGCACATTCATTGTGTCTGTATATTATGGCTGTGTGAATCCCCAATGCCATCTGCTGTCTAGTTTCTGCACTCACAGTATAGCTTTGACACATTACTTGACATTTCCCACCAAACACAACACAGTACCATGATTCCACAGGATCACAACAATGTGGTTGAATGTAAATTGTGTGGAAGAGGAATAAGCAACATTCAAGTATTCTTGCCATACCATATTTATTATAACAAAAAATATAACAAGAATTTTATGAGGTGCTTTACAGTAGCTGAAAACTCAGTCATTTTATGCCACAATATCACTTGCAAGTACAATTTGTATAATCTTCCTTGGTTTACATGAAAGGGGCTGTTGGACTTCTTGTTTTTCTATATCATGTTGACCGTTGCTGTTTCATCCAGACAGTGTTTCAATCACATTAACAAGAGTTAGTGATTAGCATTGACACAATTAGACCTTAAAATGGTAGGATGTCAATAATGGGATGAGTATTATTTATAATTTTTTATGGACAAATTAAGCGGACATATTTTATGCTTATTTTAGATAGATTTATAAAGAATGATGTATTATGGGAAAATAAACAGCCTAGGAATTCTGTCTTTGAGGTTTATTGAAACAACTTTTAAAGGAATGTAAAAGGAAGGAAACAGGCTGTTACATCCCAGTCTTGTTGAATGTGTGTTGTATAAAGAGACCATAAAGAAAATAAATGTATTGTGCACTGAACAAATACATTAAGCATAACTTCTCTCAAAGATACATGTTTTGCTTTCTTTTATTTACAAGATCCAAGGATCATGGAGTAGAGAATTGGCAGCCCACGCTTTTGTCACTGGATGGACATGTGTACCAGATTAATACAAAGGAAAACATAGAAAGCACATTCACAACCGAGCGCACAGTCACATATTCACAAAATGTATAGAGCGCCTTCCCTCCCCTCCCATGCCTGGGTCAGTATAATGTACTCCGCTTGAGGATGTACGGCCTCCGAGTCTTGGCGGTGTGCGCTTGCCTCTTCAGGATGTATGGTGATTTCCTTTTGAGTGGGTTATCGCTGTTTTGCTCGGGGTCTAAGTAGCCCTGTGATTCGTGGAGTAACTGTAAGCACAATCATCAGCATGTGAACCTCTACTCTGTGGAGTAGAACACACATGTTTTGTCATGGAGGGACACAACATAATGAGTGGTTTGCACCCCTGCTCCTGTGATTGTGCAGGAGCTTTGGTGTGTTCTAACGTGCATGGGAGGAGAACAAGGTCTAATCACGCCAAAAGAGCTCTTGGTCCTTGGTGTGAGTGGAGCTGACAGCCAAATAAAGAGAATGGAATATATTCCACACACAGGGTGAAAGGGCTGTATAATGAGGTATGTGCGTACTTTTCTGTGCTTGATTGTTTGATAATATGTATTTGTGTGTGTGTGTGTGTGTGTGCGTAGGTGTGTGTATGCGTGTGCAAAATGTATATGTTCTTACCCTCTCTTCACGGGGATGTATTACTCTGCAGATGTGCTGTAGGTTGTTGAGATACTCCAGCGGTTCAGGTAGCGAAGCCAGTCCATCCCTGCTCTCCTCCTCACTGTCCCAGGCCTTTTGCCACGGTCCACTAAGGCTGGTTACCATCTTGCACAGGTTGATAAGGGATACTTGCCAGTAGGGGGCGCTCTGCTTGTTCTGTTTAATCTAGAAGCAAGTGTGTAGACGCTCTTTAAAGTAAAATGTGTGTTGGAATGATTTTTCATCCTCACTTTCTTTCTTTCTTTCCCTTTAGTTCTCGCTTTCTTTCTCTAAATCGAGCATGATTCGTACAAGAGAATCCAGAAAAATAACCGAAAACTGCAGGTGTGTACTGCTTGCCTTAAGCTTGGGAGGAACATGGGGATTCCCCATTTGTTATTTCAAATGGTTTATGCATCCATGGTGCAATTGAAATAAAATTTAAATAAGTGGATGGCCTGAAGACTGTAGATACGATATTTTTGCCAAGAGTCATAGATCAGTGAGGTCTAACCTCATACAGCTCCAGCCACTTGGATTCTAATCTGGTTTGAATGTGACGTGAGGCCCTTGCCCCAGCTTGGGTGAGGCCTCTATGTGTGTACTGGTTGGCTAACACCACACAGTGCAAATCCATGACGGTCAATGAGAATGATAAAGAGAGGGAAATTGGTGAATCACCACAAACTCCATCTTCTTTATTATTATTCTTTGTGGATAGCAAAGCACTACACGTACTGTATAGTCTCAGGTGTCTTTGTTGAAAGAAAATGTTTTATCGGAATATGATAGGGGTTTATATGCAAAAAGAAGAATGGCATTCCATTTAAGGCTTCTAATCCTTCTAACACCAAGTCAAACAGTCTGTTCAGTTTGTTTGCTATTACAATGACTTAAATAAAGTATACAGGAGAAATTGATTAACTTTAAGGACACTTAATTGTGCTGAAAGGTCATCTCACATATCTTTTCCATGTAGGGTCCCCAGTGACCCAATTAATCACTTTCCCCAAAAGTCCAATGAGCTATACAACCTCAAAAGCGATGTTGACATTTTATATTTTATGAAACGGCCTATGTTGCCACTTTGACTTCTGAAACCATTTTTCTCCCCTCAGATTCTCGTACTCTATCAGTCATCTTGCAACGTCTTATTCAAGTCATTCCTTTAAAACATTATAGGCTATAAATCACAGCACTTATTTGTTGTGTCATGACTCAGTGTGTTCCCCTCATCACAAATCATTTATCTTAGAGAAAATAGAGTGGGGGAGCAGAAAGCGGACATGTCTGCAAGGCTCTGATGTTGTCAGGGCCATCTGAATCCAATTAGCTCAGGTAATCAGTCTCAAGGCACCAGCAGTTCCAGTTTTTAATCTCATTAATTCCTTCTGCACTGCTGTGGTTATCTTGCATGATAAATTGTGATTAAAAAAAAGCAATACAAATTCTGCATGAACACGTTCCCAGATCGATTGTCTCTTGTTTTCGTTTTCAGTGTCCGTGTGTACCGTACAGTATGTGTAAATGTGTAACCTATGTAAAAGGATTCTGCTACAGGGGAAGTTAATGGGAATGTTTATCATACATCCTCAAGTGTTAACGCTGTATAATGGAAAGAGTATATATTTAATAGAAATAACCCTAACCAAGGGCCTACCTATAACCCTGCTAAAACACAACCAAGAGGGTAACAGTGTTAAGGCTGTCTTATCTGGATGGCAGGTCTATATCCAGACTCTATGAAAGAACACCTGCATAGTTGGCAGTTGAAGGGAGGCTAGCTGGATGGGTTCTGTACACATTCACACCCTTCAGATGTGACAGGTGCAAAGAGAAAGCCATAGTAGCCTACCTTTGAAGTGAAGAGACTGCTCAGTAATTCCTCTTCTATCGCCCGCTGTTCTTGGTCAACATCTGTCGGGCGCATCCAGAAACATGAGTCATTTCAATTTAAAACCCAGGTTCATCTGGTACAACCCAGGTAGAGAAGTAAGCCCAAGAACGTAGAATCAATATGGTGAATACAGCCTAATGTTTAGCTCTGCTGCCTCCATTTGTGGACTTGGAGTAGAATTAATGATGTATGCTTTTTTTTGTTAATTGCAAGACTCTTTGTCCATCAGTTGCCATACTCCATCAGGGGTCAGGTGGCTGAGCGGTGAGGGAGTCAGGCTATTAATCAGAAGGTTGTTGGTTCGATTCCCGGCCGTGCAAAATGAGGTTGTGTCTTTGGGCAAGACACATCACCCTACTTACCTCTGGGAGAATGTCCCTGTACTTAGTGTAAGTCTCTCTGGATAAGAGTGTCTGCTAAATGTAAATTACTGTCTTTTTTATTTGTCAGCAGAAATTATGGCAGGCTGATCATCCACAAATCATTTGAGTCAACTTTATCCAATTTACTAGTTAATCACACCCATTAATCCCAACCAGCCATTCATGGAACCCAAGCATTTAAAGTTCCTTTTTGTACTTTTTGAGATTTTGTATGTAAAACACTTTTAGGTACCTTTAAATGTAGATTTGATTGATATTTTCGAGAGTCAGAGTTCATGCAATTAAATACTATTGTTTTGAGTTCAAGAACCTATATTACTTTTAACCAAGTTTTGCTACGACAAGGTTGCTTTAGACCACACGACCCCAGGGCTAGAAATAACTGTCTGTTTTGGGGATTTATATAATTGAGGTATCATTTGTTAGGATCATCAGACAGTCAGGTGCCGGAGGGCGGCAGGACTCAGGATAATAGGGTGGAAATATTTAAGAACACGGGTGAGTCATAAAAAAGGACTGCAAAGAGACATGGAGACACTCTTTAGAATAGATAAAAAATAAAAAATACTAGAATGCCCGGTTCATTATGCAACCTCTATTAATCCCACTGTGTTCAGTATTTTTCTTGAGTCTGCCACTAACACACTGAAGAATAGGATATGTCTGCAAAAATATATTCATTTTGCTTCCTTTAATTTGTATCAATAATTAACTTTTTGATAGTTTATTGGGCATCATTGTGATCTCAAGAACCAATAAGCTAAATAAGCCAAAAATGATTGAAAGTACAGTTTATATTTCTAAATGCATAATGAAATTAGAAATATCCATGCTGTTGTCTACATTTAATATGTATAATGGTGTGGAGTTTTCCAGAATAAATAATATAATAAGTACAATGTTTGGTACACTGACAATCTCCCCTTATTACACTTTAGGGTACGAAACCAATATGTAGGGTTAAATCATGTGTTCTTTCTGCAACCCCATTTACAGAAAAGGCTTCTATCTGGATTCGCAAGATTATATCATAATTATTAAACATCCTTTTTGAGTGTTTCAGACGCTTCATCCCTTGCATGTGTTATGTAAAATATCTGCAGGCAGCAGCTGTTGATAAGCACCATACACTTGCCGCAATTGTACTAGACCAATCCATGTGAATGAATAATATATCAATAGGACATGACTAAAATGCACCTGTTATTAACCCTCAAGTGAAAGAAAACTACCTCTATCCTTCAAAACATTGACCAGATGTAACGTCCCTATCCCAAGGCTGTTCATCATTCAAAGAAATCATAGTTGCATATGAGCAGAAGGACGCCAATGCTTACCTGAGCATAGACCTCCACATGTGAAACAGAGGAGAAGAATGCATGCCACCTGTGCCCACATCTTTGAAAAATTCCACACTGTAGAGAATCCGCCTAGGCAGAACCCAAGTCCATAAGGTAAAAGGGCCAAATATGTAAGAACAGGGAGAGAGAGATGTGCACAAGAGAGGTAGCGTGGAACTCGTTCTTCTTCTTTCCCCCAGTTCAACCAGTGTTTCCCTTGAGTCTTCCAGGGGTTGAAGTGAAGAGCTGTGGGATCCATTCTCTCAGTATATAAGAGCCAACGTGATGTCAGAGAATCACTCTCAGTTTCTGTCCCCTCCCTCCACCCTTCTCCTGACACCCATCTCTCCTTTCTTCATTCCCCTCTCCTTCCACCCCCGACTCTCCCCCCAGGGCAGCTACCCCAGGACGTCAGACATCACCTCAGCATCACCCAAAGGTTTCTGCGTCACAGAACCTTTTATCTTCCATTCTTTTATCTTTCTCTTATTATTGCACCCGTGCTGTGATTGTGAGGGCAGGAGAGGAGGATAGAGATTGGGTAGACTATAGATTCAAATGTATGGGGTGACAAGAACCTGATGAAATACCATGTGAGGAGGCTCCATCACAGCCCAGTATGACCACACAGAGCATCATTAGGCTCATTAAACATACCAATCTCAGCACTGTAGATAATATTGTTATCTGAAAAAAACACAACACAAATCTGATTTGGTGACATCAGTGTTCGAGCAGCAATGTTCTTTTATGAACAATTTTAACAGTTTGAGTAGTAACTGATTAAATACGTCATTTATAAATGGCCCATTCTTGTGGATTTCCGCCAGACGTCACTATATCGCCAGTGTTGACAATCGCGGATACTTAAATTATAAAAGTAATGGTAATTCATTGTATTCCATCCACGTAAAGCCCAAACTCAAGTGCAACCATACAAGGGCACATATGGACAACCCACAGTGAAGGCCACTGTCTGATTCCTGATGAGTTATATAGTCCGAAAACCAGATACAAAATTCCGCACGCAGGAAGTCATAAAGAACTTGACGCCTGAACTAGCCTACAACGAAAATAAAGTGAAGTGGAGATAAGGAGATAAACGTGTATAAACATTCGTTTATACACGTTCTTATTTTTATTCTGGTATGCCATTTTTCTGTTGACCAGTGGAGAAGTGGTTGAACTCTTAGTCTTTCAGTAATTTTTTTGTTTAACACCACCCTCAATTTCAGTGTGGGACGGCCTCCCACTAAGAGCGCTTTGCAGTTGGGACAGCTCTCAACTTTGTCAAACACAGATCATAGCCCAGCAAAATTATTAGACAGCTGCATACGGAAAGAAGCTTTATAACCTTCTGTGTTTGCAATGCAGCGAGTATAGCAAGTTTTAGACTGTGTCTCGAATTTGTGACTTCTTATGGCTCCGTTTGGAAAAAACTTTCTGAAAGCGCGCTTGAAAAACAGGTATTTTACATTTTTGTCTCTCTGGAGTTAAAGCCTATAGAATATTGTTCTAGGGGTCTGCTTCCAGGTTTACGTATTATTACAGATGCTCATAGTTCTACAGACAAAGTTGTAGATATAATACTGACTGACATTACACATTCGACAGAAAATGCACTGTAGTTAGGCTACATATTTTAGTATCCATAATTTGACATAAATGTCATCGTTTGGAAGGATTGATGTAACAATTGATTTTTCTGTTGCTATCGTCTTATGGATTTTGTACTGGATCAGTGTGTACGAGTGTGAATGTGAATGTACAGCGTGTGTGTGTGTGTGTGTGCGCGCGCGCGCGCGCGCGCGTGTGTGTGTGTGTGTATTTGTAAGAGAAAGGGGTGTTCTCACAAGTAATTGGCAAAGCCATGACGAAATGACAAACCATCATTAAGATATTGATGATGTGAATGGGACTGGTGGTGCGATTCAGTCTACTTTCATCTGAAGCGTTAGAAAACAGCGGTTTTCTTGATATTCACACGTCTTTCATTCAGTGTACGTCAAGGCTCTGACAGATTGATGGTTGACTCAGATCTTCAATGAGACGGATTGCTCGCCTGTGGCAGTTTCATTTTATTATCAATTTCACTACAGTCAAGACCAAAATATACTGTAGAGGATAGCCCACGATTTTTATCTGATAGGCTATGTTGGGCTGAGAACAATATTTAATTGGTTAAAAAACAAGTTAAAACCTGCAGTCACACCTCAGCCTAGTTTGTAAACGCATTGCATTACTTTACTATGTTTTTACGTTCAAGTTGACATAAATCCACCATCTACACTTGAATTACTTGTGTTGGCAATATCCGTGGTTGAAGTTCCATGGATTCATATGGGGCTTTGTAAAGTGATAACATCTAGATACAGTCTGCCACAAGCAGTGCTATTTCTTTTAAAAAGACAAAATCTTATATATTCTGTTTGGCGGAATGCATGGGATTATGACCCTTTTAGTATTTCGGATTTGAAAAAGTCTAGGCAGTGACATTAGTCCATGTACAGTTCAGGGAAATACCTTTATCTGTGTAGTCTAACTGTCTGATAATTTCAGTAACTTCAAACAGTCTAGCTGGAGCTACCTCAGTAGATGCATTCGTCTTATTTATGTAGTGTAGTAATTATCCTTGGGCAACTATAATTATCTCAAGTGGATAGATCTGTAGATATCGTATGTCAGTGGTGATTTTGTTTAAAGCCTTTGCAATTTACTGTTTCAAGGAGACATCAATGTGCTTATACTGTTATCATTCGTAAACAGATATATAAATGTTGCCCTTGTAGGCTACTAGAATGAAAGACAGGTCCAAAATGCGAGTCAGGTGGCTGAGCGGTTAGGGAATCAGGCTAGTAATCAGAAGGTTGCTGGTTCGATTCCAGGCTGTGCCAAATGTTGTGTCCTTGGGCAAGGCACTTCACCCTACTTGCCTCGGGGGGATGTCCCTGTACTTACTGTAAGTCGCTCTGGATAAGAGCGTCTGCTAAATGACTAAATGTAATGTCAATGTCTAGGTAGGTCACCTACCCTATTTTCAAGCCAATACCAACACGGGGCTGGCAATGGGCCTATTGAGACAAAGATTAGTATTGTACTCCTTATTCCAAAAAATTTGAATTGTATGGATTTGTATTCCATATCATGTATACTTTTCAAAACACAAAAAAGCTCATTTCTAGAACTGGACATTTTCTCCAGGACTGAATCAATGAGGAGCAGCAGTTGCATCTTCTCCTTTGAAGCCAGGTCTTAAAACATGTGTGTCTGGTCTCTTAGATGCCTACAATCTTATGTGGAACCATTCTAGAAAGTGTTGTTATTTCTTTTTCCCCCAAATCGTTATCCTCCTCAGGCACAGGATAGAGACAGGAAGCCTCTATCTTGCAGCGTTGTCCCATGAACAGGCCCTAGAAGAACGACAGTTAAGACTGGCTAGTTGGCTTGCTGAGGAGTGTGTTTACACAAACAGTATAAACCACACTCTAGATCTTCCACTCAAATCCTCTCCAGATTGAGGATCTAGGTTGATGGGAAACAAATTCCTGGCAGGTTTCCATGGTATACTATTTTCGATTTGTTTGTAGTACAAGCTCAAATTCACCTTCTGTAGAAAGGCTTGACTGAAAATGTAGCCTATGGGTTTTACACAGTGAATGTAGAGGTGTAGCTACCAAGCTAATCTTTAGTGTGTCTTATCAACAACCCCCGCAGAAACATGTTTGCGTATATACTATCAAAGATAGGAAATTGTCTTTCGGTATCAGGATAACTGCATACTTGGCTGATAGTGTCTCTGTCAACAGGCAACACGATGTGACAGCAAAAAAAGACCTGCAAAGTGATACTCCCTGTCATGTTTGAACTTGTTTGAAACTACAATTGTGGGATTCTATGCTGTCATTAGAAGTCATTTTCAAGTTTGTCACACAGGTCTGTTGTTTATATTCCATTATTTTGAATGGTCCTATAGGTTTAATTAGGGTTAGTGGAGTTTTTTAAAGAAAAAATCACATTCTTTAAGACTTCCCTTCTTAGTTCACTTAGAGATCAAGTGTGGTTGTTTCTGGGACTCACTCAATCACATATACCCCATTGGCAACAGGGAAAGCTTTTTAAAATGGAATTCAATAATTTATGGAAATTATACATATTTTATCAGAATAATTGGATATGATGTCCGCATATGGATATGATGTGTCTGTGTTCTAAATAACACAGACAGTTCTGTAGTTGGAGATTGTCCAGTTCACATGCTTCAGTTCATCAGCATGCGAATCTCAGATTTGTGTAACAATTTAATGAGTGATCGCATCAGACTCATAATGCATAATGCATTATGCCTTGACCAATGTATAAGGGCACCCACATGTATACCGCCGAACACATTCTATAGCATTTAAATGTCAAGTAGCGCACATTTTGACAACCCTCATAAATATATATTACTTTTGATTTCCTTTGTAGTATTTACCTAGTCAGGTTTGATGATTGCCTGTTCTATTTAACTCACTGATACCACCAGTTGAAGGTATTGTTGGTCCTGATAGAACAAGCTAGCAAGCTGTCATGCTCTGTTCCATGAGGACCTAATAAACATTGGTAAATCAAGAATTTAGTAGTCAAGTTAATAGGATGGAAAATCTCAGGTTATACACCCATCTAACCATTATGCTAGTGCTATTTTAGAGCACTGAAACTCTCACCTAATGTAATACCTAATAAATTCATCTTTGCATATTACCTAATTTTATCGGACTTTACCTTGATGTAGTCAAAATGGGGTACACAACTCAATAAATCTAGTTACAAAAAAGTTTGTGATTTAATTTCCCCTCCCCCATCCATGGATTCACAGGATGTGTCTTGTGCTCCAGAACAAACACAGGTGCTTCCCACTACTAGTGTAAAGGGGGCATCCTGCTCAGCTGAGTGTTTTGGTCTGGTGTGGTTGTGTATGTGTGTCTTCATAGTGTGTTCGCATGTACATTGAAGTTTGAAATTCAGTACTTCAAACGCTTATGAATAGGCTACTTGACTACTTAGCGATTTCTTGCTTGGCATCTCTCAGTCTCAGATGACATATTTACTGTAGTGCTCTCGAGATTTAAAAAATGATTGGGGTCATTATTAAGTCGTCATGGTCATTGTCTGTGAATGCTGAAGGCATGTTGGGATTGTTTTCCCTCTACATAGCTCTATTTGCTTAGCCATTTTCGTTTCCAAGGTCTCCATAACCATTAACCAGCAGCTTGCATTGTTGCATGTGTATCACATTCCTAGGCCTCATTCATCAACAGTGAACACAATACTCTACTTGTGTGTTTTCACGCTGGGTGGAAACCAAAACAATCTGGAATCACACTGTAAAATCAGCTATCTTGAAGACCTGGCAGGTGTTTATACTCCAAAGGTTTTCTATCCATAGACCAATTAATTTGTATGTTTTATAGTATCATAGAACTTCTATATATATTTTTTAGTACAGTCACTTGGGACTTAAAGGGACTTCTATGAACATGACATCAACAGTTTAAAAACGTTTTTAAGTTGCCTTATTCATCGGCCATATTCATCCATACTCCCTGCCTTGTGACATTCTGAGACAGAAAGTACCTCATAAAGTAGAACTACTCTGCAAAAAAACACATTTAAGTTCAGTTCACTGTACCCAAGGCTCTGATGCAATGTGGCATATTGTTTATGGTAAACTAAAGCCATCCAGTACAAGGATCAATGGCAGTATTGGTTATGAGGTGTGGATGGAAGCCTACACTTCAAGTAATGTTCCAAAAATAAAAGCTGACTGAAAAGCCGAACTAAACTACAAACCAAACCTTTAATGTGTACACAAGGACTGATCACCTGATTACAGGAAACGGAAACATCTGACATTATAATTTGGTGAATTATTTGATTATTGCTTGATGTCATAGCCATCTGCATTGCCTGTCACATAGGCTATGGTATGAACTGAATATGAACTTATACAAGACCTTTACTGATCTCATATCTAGACATTAACATTACGGAAGTAAAAGGATGTAATCAAAAACCTATTTTGAGGTCAATTTATGACCATACTTATGATCCAGACCAAAAAGTAATATGGACTTTGAAGTTAAATGGCTCAGAACGAAATCATAAAGTAATCTTGTCTGATGAGACAGACAATGAGTTACCATTAAAGAAAAATCAGATTGAGGCACTGTACAAAGCTAATGTATTTCTCATTGGCTTATTGGAAGACCACTATAGGATGTATTTTCTCCCAAAAAGTTATATTTGGTTTAATAGAAAGATGCATTCATGTGATTCATGTGAATGAGTAAAGGAAACCGAGACTGAGCTATGCTCAAATCTTTCTATGATACAGTACACTGCAACCGTTTTAAGGTTTTAAATAAATATTCCATATCGTACTATGTATATATATGTTTTGAACATATATCTACCAATACTTTGAATAAATATTTCATCAACTGTATCTTGGTCTTAGGAACAAGGACATTGAAGCTGTTCCAGGAAAGGAGATCCAGGTGTCCGTGTTTGATGAAGAGAAGGTGGTCTGTGGAGTGACCAAACACACAACATGTGCAGACATAGTGCAGGCCTTGCTGGACGACCATAAGACCATCCCAGAAAGCAAGAGGCTCCTACATGGTGACTGCAAAGACTTCTGCCTCCTGGAGCGCTGGAAGGGCTTTGAGAGGGCTCTGCCTCCTCTGACACGAATCCTCAGGCTTTGGAATGCCTGGGGTGACCAAAAACCATTTATTCAGTTCATTCTAGTTAAAACCAGCGATGTTGTGCCCCAAACAGGCAAACGGTGCAGTAAATCCAAAGGGGCCAAGCCAAAGACGTGGGAAAAAGGTCCCACTCATTATTCTCAGTCCATGCCTGTTGAGAGACAAAAGCGCATGGTGAAAAAAGCCTTTCGGAAGCTGGAGAAGATCCACAAGGAGAAGGAGACCACCCCAGGTGCTGCGGAGATTGACAGGATGGTTCAGCTCATCATCTCACAGGACCACACAATCCGACAGCAGGTCCAGCGAATGAGAGATCTAGATTTGGAGATTGAGAGGGGCAAACTGCAGGTGGGCCAGGAGGTTGACAACTTGTCAAAGTTGTCAACACCTCCCACCCAGAGTATGGGCTTTCAGAATGAGGATCCGTTGCAGGACTACCTGTACTCTAGAGACGGAGTGGAGCAGCTAGAGTTGCAGTTGCAGAGGCACCAAGACCTCATCCTCCAGTTGTCTCATGACATCAACGCAGAGCTGATGAGTGGCACGTTTGCCTGGCCAGAGGTTCCAGAAGAGGAGGTGCAACCGCAAGGGGCCACGGCTGCTGCACTATCCCAAGCATCTTTTGACTTGGATCTATCCTCCCATGTCCCGGAACTGGAGAGGCTACAGTCAGAACTGAAGTATAGCCTGTGCACTGGCGTGTCCCTTCACAGCCAAACAATGGAGCTGGAGAAAGAGCTAAAGCGCTACGATATGACAATAAGCTCCAAAGACCAGGAGTGTTGGCAGCTGGCCACCCAGCTTTGCTCACTGCAGTTGGAGGAAAGTGTAAAGGAAACTCCCAGGTCTGGGACCCTAAAAGGCCTGGCTCATTGCAGTGTTCCACAACACGTTAAACTCAAACACAACTTGTCCCCTACTGACATAACCGACACTGACTCCGACACCGGGATTAGCTCCACACACAGTCAAGACTCCCTCTTGCCCTGTTTGGATTCCCTGCCTCCTCTGGACTCAGATGTTTGAACAGGAACTTCAGGACTTCTGGATTGCTCAGCATGGGTGAATATTTCAGCAATACATGCTGAATGTTCACTAGTCTAATGTTGATATTCATCATTTAATCATGCAGGAATATTTAACATTGCTTTTGAATACTCTGAAGGCACCGTTACTATCCCAGGTGTTAAAAAGACTGGCATCTTCACAAGACCTTTTTGATTTACTTTCAACCAAAAGGCTTGTAATGGTAGAATCTGGATGTTTTATATTAAAACATTTGGGAAAGGTGTGTGCATAAATAACTACAGTGAACCTTTATTTTACATTGTAAAATGCAATTTTCCTGAGCTACTGCATTATATAATAGCCTATCATGTTACATCACGCAACTTGTATCTATCACACGAAAGACAATGATTTCAAAGTTATTTATTTAGACTAAAATAGCACAAGGTTGTATGTTATACAAGGACATTATCTCCTTTTTAGGCATTTTTAGGCAAACCCTTATTCAAGACATTGCAGCATTATGGAACTATTGATTATATCTTTATGACAAGGCAATGAGTCATAAAATCATTCAAAGTCATTTAAGCTAGGAAGACGTATATTACTTCTACTTCAACAATAAAGACTGATAATTTAAATGCCACAGACAGTTGGTTCACACATTGACTAGTCTAGCAACTGGTAAGACACGGGGACATCATTTTACCGCCTATAAATGAAACACATTAAAGCAGAGCAATAGGTGAGTTTCTAAAAATATCAATATGGTGAATATATGAAATGCCTCCAGAAAAGGAGCGAGACTCAAGCCACAGCAGCCTCGGAAAGTGCCCTGTATTATCAGGGGAGACAGTCGCTAGGCAGACCCAAACAACAGCAAGCACTCTTCTCTTGCCATGGTGATGCTGAGAGTGTAACACGCTGTACTGAGAGCAGATCAGGCCTGGTGGTGAAGCAGGGGATATCCATTTCACAAACTAATTGCCTTCTTCAACCCCTTTCTTTAATCCCCTTAGTAGTTCCAGCATACATGAAAGAGCACAGTGTCTCACAATGTAGACTGCCTTGCATCAGTGCCTCCCAGTTGTAAAGAGTAACAAGGTTTAGCTAAGGCAGGTTTGCTTGAAAGCAGTTTGTACCAAATGGTACCAGATTTGTGGTTCATGGAATTTATTTTCTAATGCAAATAGTCCCTCAGTCATAGATGTTTCGATAGAAAAGAGGTCACCTTGTTAGTTCTTTATTGTTTCTCTGAAGCATGCTGATGCAGTTTCTTCTTTGATTTGGTCTCAAGCTGTGTTGATTACCTATTTTCTTCATCAGCAGCACCTGACACTCCCTGTGGATAAACATTGCCAAAGCCTACATTTCCCAGCAGGCCAAGCAGGAAGTAGCACTCAGACCCTGTAATGTCGAGTAAGATGGAGACTTGGTTATCCAGTCTCTGCCTGACATCAGCAAGAGTTCAAAACCCTTTCAAGTCATACGCCTGTTTTCAGACAACAGTAATTACATGGGCCAAAATGACTGTTACTAGAGCCTGTTTTTTGTTGTTGCAAAGGTGTAATTCTGTGGCAGCAACCTTGGGTTAAAGACACTGTATGGTCATTTATGTGATTCGGTAATGATTCTTTTGTAGTTTGATACATGCTACAATCACTGTAAAATTATAAAATAATTATTACATTTTGTCACAGATTTTTTTTATCACTCACCACACTGGTTAGTCATGTAACACTGTTGATAAAAGAGCTTATAATTCCAATACCTCAGAACCTTACAGCATGGCATGTCACTATCACTTGGACTGCTTTGCTTGGACATGCCACCAGTAGATAGACCCCTTCGCTTTGTTATTCATTTGTCTGGTTTTCTATATAAATGTTTCAGGCATTTCTGCTTTTTTTAGGACTGAGCCAGTGAAGAGCAAGAGGACATTTAAGGGCGAAAGAGAGGCTAGGACGTGCAAGAAATATCAACCAGGCTGGATTTGAACCTGGGCCTGTAAGGCCTTAGCCTACACAGTACAAGCACTTAACTGGTTAACCACCAGGGCACCCCGCTTTCTTATTTTCAAATGCATTCTCTGTGGGACCAGAAAGAGATGTCATCAGTTATTGTATTCCATCACATGTTGTCATGAGATAAGTCAGCACAACAAGAGTATATCATTCTCAGCAGTTGTTCTTTTAATGACATGGATACCGAACCAGGATCTCTTAAAGACACCAGTACAAATAAGCCATAAAAAGCCTTACATAACCTGTGAGTATTACAAATACTAGTACACTGGTGAACCTACACCCAGCAAATGGGGACAGCTAACATGACCAATGACAGCAACCACCCACAACACCACACATCAAACAAAGAGGGCTAGGTAGCAACACATGACACCTGATGAAGGCTGGCCTGGAGGGTATGTCCTACATGGGAACATGACATCTCTGGGAAAAATGTCTCATTTGTCTCATTTGTCAAGAGAGAACACCTTTAATAACATTACAAAGTTGTTTTCGGAGACTACAATTGCATTTTCCAATTCCTTAAGTGTGCTGATTTGAATTCACCGTAAATTATAATAATGTGATGATTATGAGAGTGCAGTGTTAGTTAGATGCAGAGCTGTGTCATTTCAGTGAACCATGAAGTTTTTCCCTTGCTGTACTTTGACTCACTTCATTTGTTATAAAGAGAACTTGATCATGAAAAATGTACGCAAAAAGCCACAATTACAGGTACTGGAGCTGCATGTCACATCATCTAATGACAGCATCAGATGGATGCTATAAACAGCAGATGTGTTATCTGAAGCATACTTTCAACAAAAGTGACAATAAGCGCAACACATTCACACACAGCCCTTACTCACACAACACATGTTGTGAACCTGCCTGTTTTGTAAATTGTTGGTTTAATTATAGCATGACTAGCCAGATTGAACCTATTATTATTACATTTTATAGTTGTGGAGACAAAAGGAAATGGCCAGTATAGTAATTTACATCAGAGAGAAAGAAGCAAAATGTAATTGCCATTTATAAAATGTTATGCAGCACACACCAAATTGTTTTAAAATGCGGACTAAATTCAAGTAGCATTATTAATTGTGCATGGACTATATTACATTAAGTTCAAAGCTAATGAAATTGAAGGTTTATTTGAAGATTTAATTGGTTTATTTGCCAATTACATTAGTTCAACAATCATCTGGTAGTCAAATTCATTATTTTATTACTTTGTATGTTTATCCATTTTTTGTATATTTTATGATTCATTTTGATGAAAGCTTAATAACTTGTGGTTAAAATGTTGACTTTTGGACTTTGTTGTTCTATTTGGGCAACGTATTTTAAGATGACAGAGAATTGTAAGGACAGTTTAAAGTCCTGGAAATTAAAGCTAGGATGTGTAATCCAGAGAGGCAAGCAGTTAGCAAGCTAGCCTTGAAAACATAGAGCCCGCCCTCGCTTCAGAGGCGTCTCCAAAGCCACGCCTCTTCTGTCACACATGAACAAACACTTAGAGCAGAGCCTAAGCGCCAGGAGAAGAAACGTGTTGGTGAAATCAATCACTTCTCGATTGATTTAGATTTATTTTCTTGCTTTTTTTTACTGGTGGTTCAGGAGGAACACAAGGTAGCTGCATTTCACCTTCCATTCTCGTGCTCGCTCTGCAAAGCGACAAGGAACCTGTGCTGATGACGTGTGACCGTCTGCGCCAACAAGTTGTGCGGTGCTGTGCAAAAATCGACAGATAAGAAGGACATCCTACATTCGGCCCGAATGCAAGGATTGGTCCATAATTGTTTTGTCCTGTCCCATCCACACAGTATACATATACATATTTTTACATTTAGACCACTTAAATAATCGATTGCTATCAGGATGTGAAGAGACTCAACCAGTAAAACAAAAAAAATATGTAGAAGAAAGATGGTGTAGATCGATTAAACTCACTCCTCAGGTATGTACACAGGCCATTCATGGAAGTGAATCGCTGGCTTTTCATTGGCGTAGCTGGTAGTGGTCGGCTTGCTGAGTCGGTGGTGTTGAGTTTGAGTCCAGTCACAGGCGGTTAGGACATTAGTGCACTGCCGATGAAGTTTGCGTGGCCATGTCTGTTACACTAGCTTTAAATGTTTCAAGCACTCTTGGCTAAGAATATACAGTACACATTTTGTTAAGAGGCTTTTATGTTATGAATTCAAAAAGAACTCCACGCACTTTGATCTCATTAAGAGCTTTTGTGTTCTTCTAACAAAATGGTGCCATACTAACATGTTGGCAGGCTTTAAGAGCAAACAACCCCATAACATTTTTCAAATTTCTCCAAATTAGCTCATTTTATGTAATTTTCACTTCACACATCATCTAATTCAAATCAGTCTGTGTGTGGTCGTAATAATTACATTTGCCTGGCTCAAGTCAATCACATCTGAACTAAACACATTTGGAAATTGTTGGTGTGTTGAGTAAACACTTGAGTTTCATGATTTGGCTGTTAGCTATTTCTCTATATTCAGATGTGACTGCAGAGGACCAGCCAATCATACTACACATTCTCTTCCTCTCACCATGGGCATGTCAGAACTGCTCCAGGGCTGGGACTTAATTGCCTCAATCAAAACAGATGTGAGGTTTCATCTTTGGAAGCAACATAAATCACCATAATAAACAGATAAAAAGGAACAACAAACACCGCCAGTCAGGTAGGAACAAGAGCAGGAGGGAAAAATGAGAAATGGTAGGGCAAAAAATCGTATTCAGTATCGTATTTCATTTGATTCATAGAATCAAATGAAACATACTGGCTAGGTGGGCTGACTGGTGTTAAAATGGGAAACAAGGCTTTTAGTTACACATTCTGTTTTACATGACAGACTTCAGACCATGATTGAAATTATATGATTTACAAATGTTTTAGTTGATAGAAAATTTGCCAGATTTGCTTACAGTGAAGCTTTCATTGCTCACATGCTAATGTAATGATGCTGTGATCAATCAAACAACACACATTCTCTTTGTCATTCTCTGTTTCCCTCTCTCAATCGCTCTTTTTCTCTCTGACACACACACACACACACTTCAATTGACACTTTCATCTCTCCTGGCTTTCTGTCTTTTATTATTTCCCTGTAAATAAACAGGGTACATTCTGGCACCAATGTTAATTTCCCCCCTCTTTATTTATTAGTGTTAGTGTTCTATCTGAAGCTGTTTGCTTTGCCACAGGTGTTCTCTGATGCTCCACACTCCTCCGTCCTCCAGCCTCTTATTACCGGAGACTGTGTCTCCCTTCAGAGTAAAGGACAGGAAAGGAGGGAATGGATTAAAGAGAGGAAACTCACTAAGTGGGAGTGTAGAGGATGGTAAGAGCAACACACAGAGATAGACAGATTCTTAGAGACAAAAGAAAACACAGCTGAAGGATTTAAAATGGAACCAGATTAACAAAACTAAAGGGACAGACAACTCCTTCAAATTTAGCAGATTTTAATTTCCAAAAACTAGGTACGGAGAGGCATGGGGGTTCCCCTCACGATGTGCGGTCATCCATAAAGTCACTCCTCCACAAACAGTGGCTAGTTTGATTATTCACTGTACTCTGTGACTGCCCATGTGCCTATTATGTGAAAGGTGTTCATCGTAAAGGTCAGGATGTTACCCAAATGGCTAGACATATCCAGGAAAATGTGATCTATCCTATTGTGTGTTACTGGAATGTGGACCAACATGTGAGGTTTTGATAATGTATTGGTTGAGTTTGAATGGGTTGAACCTATATTTCATCTTTGCTCAGAGCAACAGACAATTGTGCTTCCATATAGTACAATTTATCAGTGACATCAATCTCTCTAATTGCTTTCAAGGAAATATTCATATATTCATGAGAAGGTTCAATATATTAATATATCTGAATTTCCATCAATTGCACAGAACAGGTTGTCTAAAAGCCATCTAAATAACTATATTAAAGAAATGTATCAATCCAACATCAAAAGATCTTAAAGTTTGACCTTTGTGACCCAGTCACCACCAAAAGCTCCTCTATTGCTGGTTGCCTATTGTTTTCTAAGTGTCATCGTGACAGCATGTACTTGGAGATGCATTCCCAAGTGGGACTTGGAACAAAAAGGCTGACGTCAGAGACTTTGAAGGGGTGACCACTGAAAGATCATATACTGCTGCATGTGCTCCTCAGCGCCTCAGCCAGGCTTTGATGGAATGGTGAGAGCTGCTCTATTTTCCACAACCATTGTTGAGGCAAGGCACCACAGTTCATTTTGATGCACACTCCTTTCTTTTCAGCACTGCACTTTGAAGAACAGAGACCGCTTGGGAGATTAATATGATTTGGTACTAATTTCCTGAGAGTAAGGATTTCGTGGGATATCACCCCCCCCCCCCTTCACACTCACTCACACACACCTTCATACACACATAACAACAATCAGCAGCCCCTGTGGCTTTGCGTCGCAACATGTTGCTATGGTAACTGAGTGTGTATGTGCTCTGGTGGTTGGCAACTTTTCAACACTCATCTCTTTAAAAAGATAAAGACATGCCACATTGAAAGGGGGAGGTTATTCTGCATGAGCAAACCCACATTTATGTTACATTTACATTTAGTCATTTAGCAGACCCTCTTATCCAGAGCGACTTACAGTAAGTACAGGGACATTCCCCCGAGGCAAGTAGGGTGAAGTGCCTTGCCCAAGGACACAACGTCAGTTGGCATGACCGGGAATCGAACTGGCAACCTTCGGATTACTAGCCCGACTCCCTCACCGCTCAGCCAACTGACACCCCATGTTATGTTGGGATAGCCAATAGTTAGTTAAATTTGATTATGAAATGTAAAATACACTTTATGACCATGAGTAATCTCACATCTTCATGTCCCTTCAGAGTATTTTACCTGCAAAAACTGAAGTCATTGGCCGGATGGGAGGCAGGTCTGGAGTGACGTTGGCATAGCCAAAGGTCACTGCATTTCTTGCTTTGGGGTTAGAATGGTCCAGTGCCTGTCCTGGCAGTTGGAGTTATCTTTCCACTGGCTTTTGTGCAGTCAAGAGGTGTGGCTTCCTGTGCTGTCCATAAATGTTTCCTGTATAAAGACCATGCCCCTGTAGGGCAAGCTAGATGTAGCTGAAGAGATGTGAACTGTACAGAAATCTAAACATTTCCAATGTACAGTAAAATAGCTTATACTGTACACATTATATTTTTTGGATGAGTAATCACAAACATGCGTACCCTGGTGGATGTCGTTTGACAAAGTTTGAGAGAAGCATTCAACAGAGCATTTTATTGTTGGGGGAAGAGCAAAACTATGTCAACAAGCATGACTATTCTTTAAACATTAGCTACAAACAGCATTCTATGTCAAGTAGCTGAACAATATGCCACCCATGTTAGGTTAGTTTTAGTAATAGCTGTAGTCTTGTACAGTGTAGAGTTGTTAGAACTTCTGATAGAATATTTCAATAGGGAATATGATGAATACAACTGTATGCAAGTTTGTAGTTTTTAATGTTAAAAGTTTAAGTATTTTTTGAGGTGTTAGTTTTCAGAAGGCACTGGATTTGGGTTCTGGTTAATCCTGTCGGCTAGCTGAGTAAGGGTGGTAGCGAAGACAGGAAGGAAAGGAAGGGCAGTGTTTACCCATGGAAAGAGGTCACTGCTCACAATGGAGTCCGGCTGTATGTGTGTGTGTGTGTGTGTGTCTGGAGGGGCATTGTTAATCATGCTCTTTACTTTACCTTTACAAATAACCTACTGCAAGTCAGGGGCTCTGACCAAACAATTGCACAGCTACATCAGGAGAGACATTTTCTCCTACAGTGCAAGTAGTTGCTTATTGTGGAAAATGTCAAAAAGTGCCCACGTTTAGTCTATATTGTTTTGCAATTCAATGTACACAATAAAAAGCAAAAAAAACTAAGAGAAGCAGACACACATAGACACACACACACTCACTTAAGATCAGGAATCAGAGGAGACTTGGTTTCTTCAGCTATAATGTGAGGAAGATCAAATATCAGATCAGTAAGTTCAGCCAAAGGTTGGTGCAGGGCCCTACCATTCCACCACCTGGAAGTAGATCCTGTCATCCATTAGAGTGAAAAGAGAGCCCGACCACAGTGCAGTGCTAGGCTTCATCAAACGTTCTTTTTAGACAAAAAGATATGGGAATTATCCAACTGTTGAATTGAATCATGAGTAGTAATCTGAAGGTTGCCAGTTCGATTCCCAGCCGTGACAAATGACGTTGTGTCCTTGTGCAAGGCACTTCACCCTACTTGCTTCGGGGGGATTCTCCCTGTACTTACTGTAAGTCGCTCTGGATAAGAGCGTCTGCTAAATGACTAAATGTAAATATGACATATATTGGCCTGAGAGCTTTCTAAAGTGATGTTGCTTAAGATGTAATAATTTCATGAGGTATAGTTATGCCCATAGAATAGTTAAAACCTGTTTACAGTTATATTCTCAAACTATACAATAAAGTTTACATAGTGTAAGAATGGTTGCTCATTCTCATGCTGTAGAAATCAAACTATCGGACTGTACATATTCTGAAATTGTCAACACAATGATGGTCTATACACTATAAAGATCCAATCACTAACAGACGTCATCCCTGACAGTTTCTTTGATAACAAGGTACTTCAAATAGATGACGAGCGAGTCTGCAAAGGAAATTTAACAGAATAGAATTTGCCAAAAATAACCCTTTTTATTTTACACAATAGGTTGTGTGTAACCATGGTAACCACAATTCAATTTCTTGCTTGATCTTTCATGGATAGGGTTTTGATTGAAATCTTACAAATATAAGCTTTTGATTTGTTTAAAAATGAAACACAATAATTTTGTAGTCAAGGAAATGTACCCTTTTTTAGTTGGCTTTTAAATTTCTAATTTTAGGGACACCTGTTTCACCAATCAGGCATTTCCTTATTACTTGGAATGTTGAGATTTAGACACAACTTGGAATACTTCCAACAACAAAGGATTTTTCTCTCTGAAAGGCTTTCAGGGTGATATAAATATTCCGGACTATAAATTGACCACCACCCTAGGTTTCCATTCGGCCATGTCGATCACATTAATTCTCTCTGGGGGAATGAGGAATGTTGTAAACAATACCTCATGCAAGATATGACATCACTGTCTGTATGTCCCCTCCATGGGACTTCAGTTTGAACTCTATGGTTTTTTTCACTGTGGCGAAGCCATCAAGAATGCCCAATGAACCCCTACACATAGTAAACAATCCCAAAAAGTTTTTATATGTAGTTGTGTACAGTAAAAGCAAACAAAGGGTAAAACCAAATCTTCAACCAAATCCATTTTAAAAAGCAATTATGTGCTATGTACATAATGTTACCACCGATGGGTACTTATTATTCAAATAGTTTTTTGAAAATGAAGCTTTTTAGATGTTGCATGGTATGATGTGTATATAAATAACATTTGTATTTGGAAAAACACATTTTGAAAAAAGGGGAACTACGGCAGACAAAGCCCGGTGTCCAGGAAGCATAAACACTTCCTGTACTAAACTCTGCAGGACACAGTGGAGGAATTAAAACATTGTACCTCTGATAGTAAGACGACAGCTGCTTGGTGTTAAACGAATTACTGTAAAAGCATAGAGTTAGTTTTAATCAAAGAGATTCATTTCTCCTCAATATTTTGTGTGGCCTCCAAAGACAAAGCAGAAAAGCTGAAACGTCTCCTGAAAATAACTGGACAAAAATAAAAGTTTAAAAAACCCGGTGTAATCTACTGTACACTGACACTAGTTGTGTGATAAAACTAAAAGTCCACACAGTGTTTTCAGGATGAGCTTTCTGCCCTTTGTATGATTTCCCCCCCCCTGTGTTTTCGTTGGCTAGACAGGTGCCTCTGTCCTTGGATCTGGGATGTGAGAACAGATGTTTGGAACACCTGTTTAATGTATGCACAGAAGCAGAGGCAGACAATAAGGGGTCACCATCACCCTGCCTGGTGTTCAAGTACACTCACACAGAACTCTGGCCATTTGAAATCTACACACACACCCTTCATAATCAGAGGAAACTTGATGTAGCAGATTGGATTCAAACAGGAAACACACTAAATTGTTCTCGAATCACAGAGCTCACATCCACTGATGTTTTAGAAGTGGTACAGCTTGACAAAAGAATTCCCAGCATGCTTTTCCTTGAGCCCTTGCAAAGAGAAGAGCTGTCTGTGTGGCCAATCCTATGCCCACCGAACGTACAGTGACACACAACCATGGAGAAATCTGCTTGTAACAGATTTCAGACCGATCATTATTATCTGTCAATCCCAATACAGCAAGTATGGTGGAAAATCAAACTGATTCAAACCTAGGAAATTGAGACTGTAATGGAATTTCCTCATTTCTGAAAACACACAGATAAAACATACAGTTATGTATAGATATATGTCCTAATCTAACCCTTCCCTTGTAGACAGAGTTGATGGGCGTGCTAAAAGACTCTGGTCTGCTTACAAAAGCATAACTAATACTTTCTCTGGCTGACTTCCGCCAATTACCATGTCTAAAGCTGTCCTCCCACTCTCAGCCAAACCTACACCTCAATCCCTACTCTGTGTCATCATCCAATGGCAGGCTAAATGATGATTCATCACATCAGCAATTCGGGAAACAAACACTGAGATAGAAATGTTCATCGAACCACCATTGCTTTGCTGAGTGCAAAAATACACATTCAATGAGTATTTAACTCACATATTATACATTTCTGAACTTTCACAATGGCAAGAAAACATGAAATGAAGACAAAACATCATGAGAACTGGTTTCAGTGCAATCAATATGATGCACTATATACCGAAATATGGTTGGGTAAGGTTACACTGTTAGTTTGCCGCTGCCCAATCAAGGCTAATTATCAAGGCTACATAATCACTATAATAAACATATCCATTGAAAAAGTACAGGTCACAAAATAAGAAATATACTGTGTAGTTATGACTAGACCTGTTTCTGTTCCTCATTCTCCCTCTGTAAAAGACAGCCTGGTGTTTGATAAAAGGCTGTGTACTATGGTCTACTGGTGAAATGCTATCTGAAAGACTGTAAATCCTACTGAATGACAGTAAAAGATGAGAAACATTGGGCCTATAGTGTAGCCCATGAAGTGAAAAACTGTCATAATTCAAAATTGGCTGAATATTTGAAATAGCTGAATGTCTTGTGAACATTTTAAAGGTTGAATGGTGTCTCTAGCTGAAAGTATTCTGAAGTAGTTACGTTTGAAAGAGGAGGAAGCTTTTTAATGATTTGAAAGGATTTACCATTACTTTTAATGGGAGGATAATTTGCACAAAAACCTTAATGTCTTAAAAAGTATAAAAGTGAGAAATACCAAAAGTCATAGCCAACATCTCCTGAAGGAGCTGAACGTTTTGATACAAACATTGTAGGAATCGGTGAAAGTATGCAGGACTAAAAGCCCAAAGGCCAAAAAACGGTGGAAGAACTAAGAAGTTGAAAAACAAATAAATAAATATATATGTGAGAGAACAAAGGTTGTGCCCTTGCCGAAGGCAAAGCACACCCAATAAATGATAAATGTTAATGTTAAAATGCTTTTACATCCCAAGCAAGTTGGTTTGTTGACAGCTACAACTGCTATATTGCAGCACGAAAGCCTGATGCAATGTGTCTTTATAACGCACGACTGGCAAGCTAAAATGGTATCCAGGAGCTTATTACTTCCATCTTATTAGCAGCCTGAGAAAGCGCATGTTGTTCCTTGAACAAGTAAATTGATCCTAAGCAGTAAATTAACTCAGTGTCGTGGCGAAAAATCATTTTTTCTATTTTTACATCCTTCACTCTCAGAATGAGAAAATCCCAGAAAGACGAAATTCCTTTTGAATTGTGCACTGAACAATCAAGGGTCTGCTCAAAATGAGCGGCACAATGGGAAAATATTAATGAAATCAATGGGGATGGTTGCTTTAAACAGATGCAGCTGGGATGAAATATCTAGACATATCTAAATATTTAATATTTTACTTGTTGAATGTTTCATTAGAGAGTCTGAGACTTTCAACACTACTTGAGTTTCTAAATTATATAGTTTCATTTTCTTTATTACCTTTTCTATTTGATAAGATTTTGACACTGTGTGGTTTGGTACATGGATGGAAAATGTGACAATAGTTTTACATTATTTAACTTAGTTAACAACTAACAGTCTGGGACATTTCTCTTAAATTATAAAATCACTGAGTTACAGCGAATATGGCAGTGCTTCTATGTACAGTCTGTGATGTAGAAGGATATAATGCTGCATAGTGCAGTTTAATCAGACTATTCTAAAAGATGAGATCCAGAGATAGGCAAAACAAATGTTTTTTTATAGCCTTTCACAGTTTATCTGTTAAATATTTATGTAGTTGCTGTTGTCTCATTATAATTTAAATAATCCAATCCTTATAATCCAAAGGTCACACCAATAAACTGAAAGTTATTGATTCATATGCAGTTTGGATATGCAAAAAGATAGTTGTTTTATTTATTTATGTAATTTGTAGTCCTCCTTTAGTAACTGAAAATGATTACATCATATCCATCGAAGTGTACAACCATGAATCCCTGTTTAAATGATTTTTAAAACATTCAGTACATTATTAATTAAAGCGTTCATCCATATTTGTTGATATCACAAAACTGTGCACGATATCTTTGGATAACAAATGCTAATGAACATTTGACTTCGAACAAGTTAAATGTTAACACATTTTTATTGAAAATCCTCTTCAAAGACATACAATGGACTGTAGCTGTTTTTAAGTTACTGTTATGAGTCATAAATTATACCTTTAGCCAATTCTCTTCAGAATGACAGAAATAAAACACTATTATGATGAGGATGATACAGTACAAAATAGTGGAGAAGGCTGGTAATTACAGAGTCTTAGTGGTGTACAATACCATACTGAAATCTCTATATGTATGCACATGTTCCATATACCATCGGTAGCCCAACAGACACATTCATTTCTTAATTTATACTATTAAGTAATTTCATTAGATTTGCGCCGACCATAACCTGACTAGACAGTCTGGAAATAGTTGTGACCAACAGACCCATATTGGTATTGGTTTAGTGTTTCATCTCAATCATGTTTTTCATTATATTACATTTCCTCAGTTACAGCCACAGGGGTCATGTTCAGTATCTTTTTAAACATACACACATAATCTCCTTTTAAAGTTTTCTTAATAAAAACATTCCCAAAAAGGTTTCTACGTACAGAACACATAAATCAATCATTTGTAATTTGCAACATACAGTAGATATACTGTATAGCTATATAATCTCTGAACAGTGTACCGTCCATTTAGCTAGTAGGTTTATTATTATGACTTGGCTCCTCTTTTAACCCTTGTGCTGCCTTCGGGTCACATGACCCAAAGGTTCATAACGAACCATCGTTGTGTTTACCCAATTTTACCCAATACAAAAACAAATAAAAATAATTTTCTTTTAACTTTCGCAATGTGGGGGGTCTGAGACAGCCCAACAGTTAAAAGAAAATGCTTCACTTTGTTTTTGTATGCGTTAAATTTGTCACAATACGACGGTGGGTCACAATGACTGATGGGTCAGAATGACCCGAAGATAACACAAGGGTTAAGCATGGCAGGTTGCTTCAGTGCACTTGCAAGTCTCTTATATGGGTATTTAAGAAAACAAGGAATATTGTATGTTGACTTGAGCTACAGCCAAAACTCACATTTAAAGATCTCAACACTAATCAAATGATAATCAGTCAGGGAGGTTTGAACCTGCAAGGTCATCTTAAGAAAGGAGTTTACAAAATGATGTGGCCTGCCAGTGAGGTGCTGTCTGTTTCGAGCGGAGAACCCCAGCTACATTGCAGGCATAATCAAGAGGTGTACGGCTACCAATATTAGGTTAATTGATCAACACAGCTGTGTGTTATGCAAAGCGTTTCCGCTCATTCATATGAGTATTTTCCAAGTACTTAAGGCAGTGGAGGAAACACTTTGCATGATTAGACTGTAATTCACAGTGTGGGAGGACTGTAAAAGCATTAATCTACCCACCATTTAGAAGCAAGCTTTCTCAATATCTATGGGTCAGACATGTTGGCATGATGATGAGTATCACCTTTACAGCTGACAATTGGTATGTAAGTGTTTAGGTGATAGCGATGCTAGTATGGATTTATATTATCAGCAAATTGCTGCATTGTGTCATGACCTGCAAAATGTGACCTTTTAAATAAAGTGGGGCTAGAGTTTTTTAAAGGTCTCTTGCAATTTGGCTGTTGAAGGAGTGAAATGTTATCTAATTGCATTGGGTTTGTTATTTTTTTTCAGGACAAGATTCTGCTGGTTCAGAGAAGTGAACAAATTCCCAAACATAAAACTAATACCAGGGGGGTATTCCAGAAAGCAGGTTATGCAACATAACCGGGTAAGTTAACCCACCAGCTGATTCACAATGTTGCTGCAACTTACTGGCAATGTTGCTACAATGCTGGGTGTCAGCTGGGGAGTTAACTTACCCGGGTATGTCACATAACCTGCTTTCTGGAATACCCCCCTGATCTAAAAAGGTATAAACCACTTCTGGTTCAAGTAATATTTTCAAATACTGCCAAATACTTTGTTTCTCGCCCACAGCAAGGAAACCAGTGTATCAATACCATAACTGCCATCTGTGAGCAAGATCAATGCATTGATTACTTTTTACTGATTACTTATTAAATATTGGTAACCTATGTCACCAATTTATGTAACCCAGACCTATGTTGTGGATATCAACTAACTCTAGGTAGTAACACTAACTACTACTTTACAGGAGATGTTGTGTATACAGTGTCTGTTGGTGCTATTTTATCAGCACACATGAGATTATCTCAGTTTGATTATGAATGCCGTTTTCTCAGACCATTGCGTGGTGCCATATTATGTGTATGTGGGAACAGTTCAAAAATAAGATGTCCCCTAGCAAAGTTATAATTAACTTCTATCATTAATTATCATCTTCCCATGTCCCCAGTCTCTTTAGGCCGTTTCAAGAGAACAGTTTTTCAGCTAACTAATCATTTAGGTGATTTGTGTTCGTAAAGTCCATTTCTCATCTGTACAGTATTCTGCACTTTTTTCAAAGACCTAGAAGACCTACTTCCCTTGTATATAAAAAGGTTCAGTCAAAGTTAATGGCTTCCCAGTCCGTTGACTTTCCGTGCTGTTTCAAAAATGTTATACTGTTGCTTCTGCATGCCATACATTCCAGAAGCCTGGTCCACCTCAAAAGTTTGCCTATGCCCATTGCTTAGTTAAACATTACCAGATTGGTTTATCTTTATTGTCTGCAGGGTATATCTAAAATGTCCTCCAACCCATGTGGAGGTGTTTACCTTCAAACTCTTAAGTTTTTATCAGGGATAGCATTTAAGTGTGTATATCATGATTTCACATTCCTTTGAAGAGTGTCCACACATTGGCAGGGCCTAAATCTGTTTGGAAAGCATGAAACAAACTGAGACATAAGCCTCTGCATAGTACTATCAGCCTCAGCTGCTATCAATGAAATATCAGACCAGAAGTTGAATATTTTTATATTGACTGTATATATTTTTATATTTTTCTCTCTTTTTTGTGTTTTATTTTAACTATGTGGAAGGAGGACATTGCAATATAAGAATTTCATTGTACAGAGTAACTTTGTTAACTGTACACATGACAATAAATATAATATAAATAAATATCTTTAATCTTGAATGTTAGACCTTTAGCCAAACACAAGGCCTGTCTCTTGCACACTGGGCTTTGACCTTGTCTCAGAGATGCCTAATAGACTATCGACTGCAGCCTGTAGCTACCATGTGGGCCAGGGTTTCTCCCCTGCAGTGCCTGCTGATAACATCCAGTCTACATGTCTGAGACTGGAGTTTGTCTGTGGGGTGCTGGGATTTGATGTGGTTCCAGTAACAGTTGAAAGTTTACATGTGAGAGGAGGTCAAGTACATCAAGATAAGTTTGAGTGTTCAAATATTAAAGTTTCAGGTATATGCCAATTGCCATTTGGAATAAGTGACGTTTGTCTGTACAGGTACTTCAATAATTGTGAGATCCATACATACCCCCAAAAGCCCGAAGGCTTTACTAGATCACAAGGACACTGAGGCTAACGCTTTGCTCTCAAAACAACACCATCATGATTGTCTTAGCCTTCCTCTATAAAGATTGTGAATGAAACCATGAGCGGCTATGTCGCCATTCATACTGTAGCTTACTTCTTCTGGAAAACACCTCAGCTGTGCATGACTAATGACCATTTAAGATTAAGCATTACTGGATGGGCTGACTATCTAGGGGATTTGCAGTTTGTACGAATCCCAAGTAGATGATTTTAAGAATGAGGGACCGACGTAGACGCACTCCCCTGCGACTTCCTCTCCACCTGCCACTGAGAGCCCCCACGGCTCTGAATCAACGGGGGGATGTTAGCCAACCCAGGCAGTTGAATAGAGAGCTAGGCTCTGTATCAATCCTCCATTTGCAAGGCAATAAGTCATCTTAAACATAACTGAAGTTGTTTGACTGAAAAAGAGAGATGAAATAAAGGGAGAGAAAATATTAGTTGCATAAATCAATCATCAACAAACATCAGAAAGGACTCTATACTGACAATGACTTCAAAGGAGGAGGCTTATGTTGTCTGGATTGTATACTTGCAACCAGCACACCTGATACTTTTCCTCTAGTCCACTGGAGCAGGTGCCCACTTTGATCACAATTAATTGTCATCCCTTCTCCCCTTCACACTGACAATACAGTAGATTGCCCAACACAAGAGTTGGCAAGAGAAGGAGTAAATGTCAATGTCAAGTGTATTTATATAGCACATTTAAAACAGCCATGGTCGACCAAAGTGCTGCAAAGGAAGTGTTGGTGAACGAAGTGTTCAGACTAAAATTGCAGCAGGAGTCTCATCAGAAAGGATTATGTGATGTTGGCACAGATGCACTAGTTAGGGTTAAAATTTGTGTTAGGGTTAGAGTTACATCAAGGATTGGGGTTAGTGATAGTTTTAGGGTTAGCAGCTAGAGATACAGTAGGTTTAAGTTGGTAGGTTTGGTTTAAGGTTAGGAGTTAGGGAAAGCAGGGTATTGAATGGGACTGATTTGTGAGTCCCCACAAGAATTGCAGAACAAAGTGTGGTGAGAATATTGGATGTGTAATGAGAATGGTGGAAGAGATCCGGTTCATCCGAGATAATAATTCACACCTGTAATAAGCCAACACAGAGATGGGATAATAACATTATCTTCCCTTTTGGTTGGGGTTGCACCTTTCACCTACGCACGCATACACATGCACGCATGCACGCACACAAGCATGCTCACACACAAAAAGCACAGGAATTCACCAGACACATACCTCTCTCCATCATGAAAATTCATTTCTAATGTTTTTATAAATGTCAGCAAGGTACAAATTGGCTATTCTAGATTCAATTCACACATTTCCAGTCCCAGAAGTTCCAGTCCAACTCTGCACTTTGCACATATTTAACCATTTAATTCTCCTTTCATGAGAGCCCAGTTATATTGATCTATTGACAGCAAATTAATACAATAAATACTGAAGTATTATTAGACATAATCAATTAGTTAGGTTCATCTGATATTTCTCATATTTTTTATAGTAATGCATCAAGATAAATAGCAACAGTTTGCTCCTTGAAAATGCGACGAGAGGACAAGATATTGTATCTGTTTAATTTAGATTTATGAGCTTCAAATATACAGTCTAATGTACAGAATACATAAAAATATGTAAATAACTGTATGTACTTATATATATATATGTGTGTGTGTGTGTGTGTACAGCCGTAAAGAAGAGCTATCTGTAAACCAATTTTACCTTAAGTGACTTTCAACAACCTGACTTGATTGGGCTTTTTGAAAAACAATCTGAGCATCCAAGCTCAATGAGCTGGCTAATGGCGGAGCTAGCGTTGCGTATGACACCCTCGCATGATGCACACTAATTTTCTGCTTTTTAACTTTTGCAGTGAGCATCTTCACGCTGACGCCCTCCGTCACCGCTGACGCAGAGGGACGGGTGTGACGGTCAACCCCTACCTGGAGCTTTTGCACCCCCTGAGACGCTGGAGATAGAAATGAAATGGAAATGAAATGTTGTGCACACACTGATGCGCAAGCACACGACCACACAGGTGCGGACAATCTGTCTCACAAGACCAAATCTCATGCACTCACAGAAACAAAGACGGTCACAAGTGTGCGCAGATCACACACACAGGAAATCACACACACTTGAACACTCATCATTACTCATCCCCACCAAAATACAGACGCATTACTGAGAATTCAAGTGGGTTCTCATCGTTGATCTGTGGACACTGATTATAAATATATATATATATTTACCTTTAAGATGAAGATTATGATATACAGTCACACATGTGTCAGGAGTCAAACACTCCAAAACACGTGTATTCATACAAGTACACTACGATTGCTCTCATTACCATCATTGTCTTGAACGTCCAAAAGTCTAACAGTCCATCCAAGATTCAATCTCAGATCAGAGGCAGAGGTCATACAGTGCCATCTGGTGGCTCAAAGAATAATCATTTGGAATATCTGGAACATTTGGGTTAAAGCTGGAATACGTAACACTATAAAATCAATTTGAATATGAGAAACAGTGCCCCCCAAATTCTTGTCTGAATCTCCACGCTTTCCTGCAAGTTTGATTGCCATTGGTTTCACAAAATGAGACAGGAGGAAGCATAACCGCGGGAACTAGGGGTGCTGAGGGTGCTGCACACAGCACGAGAATTTAATATGATATGACTTGAAAATCCACCACTGTGGCACCGCCCGCAACATTAAGATCCCCCCCCGCCAGCACCCCCTGATAAAATATGTTCCCTGAGGATATGGGAAGAAAGCCCGCCTCACCAAATGCAATTGGCTGGAACAGGTTCGATGGGACACAATTGTCTGGAAAGTAGCGGGCTGCTCCAAAAGTAGAAATTTACATTCCACTGGTTGTCTGTGTTGCTAAACAACTCTCAGAAGGCCTCATGTGCTTACACAACTTATTTATTAGGGACAAATGTTTCTTTTTATATTGAAACATCTCATTACAACATATTGTACCTCTAACACCAAGACAATACATTGTGTATAATTCCATTGATGAAAGGGTACTATTACAATCGTAAAATATTTAATCATCGTGTAGTTACCATTGTGTAGTTACCATTGTGTAGTTACCATCGTGTAGTTACCAATGCACGTATAGCCAGTGGCGGTTCTAGACAAATTTTACTGGGGGGGCCAAGGTGGGACCAGTGTTTAATCAGAGGGGCACATTAGTTCCGCTTTTGGCGCTAGCACATAATATCGCAATAACTTAATCAATTTATTTCATTTTCATTTTATTATTCAGTCAGCTCAAGGGGGAGGCACAGGGGGACTAAGGATATTTTTACAGGGGCACTGGCCCCTTAAGGCCCCCGTGTAGAACCGCCACTGCGTATAGCCACATTGCCAACCATAATCTTGCGGAATCAGTTCATCAACCATATAGTACATTTGGTCCAAAAAATTGTCAGACATGAGAAATCATCTTACTGTATCTTACTTTTCTTCCTTACGTTCCTTTACCCTCCTTGGCTAGGCCAATAACATGTGTTCCCATGAATATTTACTGCATCTGAAATACCTGGAGGTGTAAAGTGAACAAGCCCCTGTCAGATTTATAGTGCAGAGAGAGGCTGCAGAGGAACGCTGCTGAGCAAAGCTGCAGTTTTGGTTGGCCATCACACAGACAGTTACGATGCATAAACTATTCCCTGTCTGCTTTCATGTGGTGGAGTTGTCCAACTTTGCAGTTGGATGTAGTTGTAGTTACACCACACCACCGCATACCAAACTGTAGACACACAGTAGATCAAATAGGCCTACATTGTCCCAAAAAAAGCATTCTTACAGTCATGCAAATGTACATTTGTCTTTTTAAACCATAAAAGGTTTGTATTGATATTTTTTATTTGGATATGGTGTTATGTTTCTTTTCCAATGGTTCCTTTTCCCATGGCTTCATGTAAGGAGTTAATAACAATGGCTACCATGTCTAGGTATGGCAGTACCATATAGCTGATTGACCATATCACCATATCTCCTAAATTTACATTTACATTTATTCATTTAGCAGACGCTTTTATCCAAAGCGACTTCCAAGAGAGAGCTTTACAAAGTGCATAGGTCACTGATCATAACAACAAGATAGCCACAAAACATTGCGAGTCGCCAAAACATGAAGCACACATTGTGAACAACCAAAGTAAGTGCCAAAGGGAAGAACCATAAGAGCATGTAGTTAAACAAGTTACAATTAAACAACATGAACCGCTATAAGTGCAAGTGTACCTGTGGAAAAAACAAGCAACAATAATAAAAACAATATATCACAGCGAGTACAACATTTTTTAATCAGTTACCGCTAACCACAAGAGCAACAAGTCTCTGAGCAAGAGTCATGGTGATCCTTGAGGAAACTAACATCGGGTGAAGCGAACCATTCCTAAGTACCGTTGTACTCCCGGAACAAGTGCGTCTTGAGCCTTTTCTTGAAGGTGGAGAGACAGTCAGTGTCTCTGATGGAGGTGGGGAGTTGATTCCACCACTGGGGGGCCAGACAGGAGAAGAGCTTGTGTTGGGACCGGGCGGTCTTGAGCGGTGGGACCACCAGGCGGTTGTCTGAAGAAGACCGTAGGTGACGGGTGGGGGTGTAAGGCTGCAGGAGAGACTTGATGTAGACGGGTGCAGTCCCGTTCACTGCTCGGAAGGTCAATACCAGGGTCTTGAATCTGATACGGGCCATGATAGGTAGCCAGTGGAGAGAGATGAGGAGCGGGGTAACATGGGAGCGTCTGGGTAGATTGTAGACCAGGCGGGCCGCTGCGTTCTGAATCCTCTGAAGAGGGCAGGTTGCACATGCTGGGAGACCAGTGAGCAACGAGTTGCAATAGTCCAACTTGGAGAGGACAAGTGCTTGGACTAGCAGCTGGGTGGAGTGCTCAGACAGGTATCTCCTGATCTTCCGGATGTTGTAGAGGGTGAATCTACACGACCAGGAGACCGCAGCAATGTGGGCCGTGAGGGAGAGCTCGTCGTCCATGGTAACCCCTGGCAGAGGATGAAGGGGTCACCGTCGCAGATCCCAGGGTGATTGAGAGATAGTGGGAGATGGAGGGTTTAAAATAAAATAAAATACTGGAATGCTGGAATAACTTAGTACACGTCTTTCATTTAAGCCACATCATTTGGTGAGAAAAGAAATGTTAAATTGGACATTTTCGGAGCTCATGGCATTTTTCTTATGGGGGCCAAAGTAGCACGTCGGGACACCAGGGGTAACAGACACACTCTTCAACTTAGATTTAACATCAGAATTGAGTGAAAATGGAGTAAATATAACACTATTGGTATTTCGATCTATTTATCCGCAATTATGCTATGAGCGACTGTATAAATGCTTGTGGTTCCCAACAATCTGATGCATGGGCAGAAGACACCCAACCATACCTCCAGAGCAGATAACCCCCATTCTTACACACACTGTGCTGCAGCTAACGCTTGAAATATGACACGTGTGTCCCTGTGGACGTATGAAAGGAGGATCAGGACCTAATCAGCCCCCCTGCCTGCCGGACACCACATGCTTTCCCTACAGGGGGGCTGGAGAGACCTGTGGAGAGACAATCCCCAACAGGAGGGGGGCATTACACCCTACCTAATCCCCTAATTAGGCAGCTACAGCCGAAAAGGGAGACAGACAGCTACTGGGTGCTGTTAAGGGTCAGGGGAGACCACCAACACAACCTTCTGGCTTGAAGCACTTCTTATACTGTACATTCGATCTCTAGATGATTTGGATGGGGAGAAGCAAGAAGGCTTACTGTGAGGAAGCTGGGATTCCATACGCAGTCATTCACACCTCGGGTCACTTATAGCACTCAGAGCTTTACGGAAGCTAGGTCTTTTGGATTTGCGGAGAGAGGAAAAGAGACAGGAGGGTAGGGAACAGAGACATGTATTGTGCCACAACCTGAGGCCTGGAACAGAGGGAAGCTGTGTAGGCAGGCCACAGGAGCAACAGTGTCTGGAGCAGCCATCAGAGAGACACCATGGGCGAGAGGGATGTGGTAGCCAAGCGAGGAGGGGGGGAGGTCATGTCACCTGTGGTGTAGAGGTGCAAAAAGGGGCGGGTAAACTATGAATTCCGTGGCTTAGGTGAGGCGAAACCACGTGTGCACTCTATCTATAGTTGCTGTTTAGAGGGGCGTACATTCTATTTCAGAAATGTAGGAGCTGAGTAAACACTGTTTATGCTCTACTACAGCCCTGCATTTCACCTATTGACTTGGCATATGTTGTGACAAGCAGATGGGAGTCAGTTGTGTGACAGATATATTGAAAGTAGTGTTTTAGTAGTAGTGAGTCAACACCAGTAACTCCCTCTCATGTCTCTGACAGACCAACATCTCTATAAACACATTCCAAAAATGTGTCTCCTGTACTGAAAGCAACTTCCCTGTTCCCTCCACTAACAAAGTTCAACAGAAGCTTTAAAAGCAACTTGCCCCTGTGAAGAAAGCACAGCTGGGTGTGTTGTTTTGTTGTTGTTTGTTATTGATGGATTTCAGCATATGCAAACATCGTTCTAGCAGCAGGGAGGCTGCCATATTGGACTATCCATGAGTAAGTGGCTTGTCACAGGTATTGTGGCGCACATCAACAAATGACTCACCATGTGTTGATAATTACAGTGTAGCAGCTACAGAAGGCTGCTGTGTGTGTGTGTGTGTGTGTGTGTGTGTGTGTGTGTGCATGCAAGTGTGTGCGTGCATGTGTTTATGTGTGCAGGAACAATTACCGTAAGTCTGAATAGTAGAACACTAAGAATCCAACTTGTAAATCTGGTTCTATCCTTTAAAAAAAACTGGGGGGGGGGGGGGATTCGAGTTAAAATTAGGGTAATGTTTCCATGTGTGTACTGAGGACTTGGGACTCAAAATCAGTCTTTCCCTGTCTACTGTGCTTGACCATGGAAAGAAGATGTTTTCCAGACTCAAAGTGGTACACAGTCTGGAAAATAAAATATCTTAGAATATCTAGAACAATCAAGATGGATGAATAGCACTACAAGTGTGAGGAAATGTACTGTATGTATTTTTGATTTTGGGGTTCACTGTATGAACTACATTGTCAAGACGTTGGGCACCTATCTTTAAACCATGGTCTGGATAAATACTCAATTCCGATTGGCTGCAGAGTATCCATTATTTTCTGATAATGGACACCTACTAAGTAGTTCCAGTGAAACTAGAACCATTCTAAATTAATGTGCTGGCTACATAGTGAGGTCGACACATCTACATTTTAGATAGCCTGTATCTAAAATGAGTGACCATAGCAACTGGGACGCAGACAAATGCTCCATTTATGATTTATTGCAACACTTTAACAAGCTAACATCTTATTACAAAAACGAATGGCTTCAACATTTATTTAACCTACTTGGAGAAAATACATTTTCTGAACTTACTGTGTCAGTGTCACATAGTGCTTGCAAACAGCCATGACATCAGGAATGAAGATAGGAATGTGTTTGTGATATCCACATATAAAATCTAAATTATTTATTTGCCCCAATTATTTTGTGTTACGGTAACTCCAAACACGGAGCTCTAACTGTAGCAACATTCAATTCTTAACAACCAAGAATGTGCCATGAGCAGCTTTGGTTTGTGCTGCCCAGTGCTGTGAAGCCAATTAAATAATAAGTCACTCTTCACTCGAGTAGCGGTTCGGAGAACTCACCCATAAATCATTGCCGTATGATGCGGAGGCTCGCTGCTCTCTTACCGCACACACATAACTGCTGCCAGCATGAGGGATCGCTGGCCTCCATGACACCACAGGAGTTTGAAAACACTGGGTTCCCATGCAGCAAAATGGGAGCGAGTGTGAGCAATGTGGTCCAGTTGAAATGTCCATCAGAGTCCTCTATGTTGAGGCCTGATGAGGAGAAAAACACAAGTGTACGTGTGTGTGTGTGAGAGAGAGAGACAGAGAGAGAGACAGAGAGAGAGACATAGAGAGAGACAGAGAGAGAGAGAGAGAGAGAGAGAGAGAGAGAGAGAGAGAGAGAGAGAGAGAGAGAGAGAGAGAGAGAGAGAGACAGTATGCAAAGTATGCTGAGTGGAGGTTGAATCTTTTTTCCTCAAGGCAAAGTATAAAAGTTCAAATTGACAGTCAAACAAGCTAGTTTACGATGCAGCTACCACCAGCGCCCATTAGATGGACATTCATCTTGATAAAAGCCTAATAGTATTTCAAATAATGCAGTCTACAGCTATTACCTCAATGCAAGAATTGCATGAGTCAATTTCAAGATGGGCTTACAACACTCACCTCCCAAAACACATGACTGCATCGCATACCAAGTACACACTCACCAGGGTCCATGCAGCGACTGATGTTACAGCATTTTCATGTCTGTCAGGGAAATTATGTCACTTAAGGCAGTAAAAGACCCATCCCTTTGCTAATTAGATTTAAGAGACATCCCGTCTGATTACCTGATAACCACCGAGGCAGCGGTCAGAGGAGTGTGCTGCCTCTCTGCCTTAGCACTGAGGCGTAAAAGGCCTGCCGAAAAGATCTTGGCTGCGTTCGCAACTTTGTGACCTTAAAACATTGTGGAACATTACATTTGAGCATCAGTTTTTGTTGCAGGCTATTTGAGACAACGTATCGTCCTGCATAGAAAACAAGTCTGCCAATCTTGCTTAGGTCTAACCCTACTTACATTTACATTTAGTCATTTAGCAGACGCTCTTATCCAGAGCGACTTACAGTAAGTACAGGAACATTCTCCCTGAGGCAAGTAGGGTGAAGATCCTTACCCAAGGACACAACGTCATTTTGCACAGACGGAAATCGATCCGGCAACCTTCTGATTGATAGTCCGATTCCCTAACCATTCAGCCATCTGACCCCCCCCCCCCCCTCCCCCATCTACTTACTGGGAAAACATTCAAAAAGATACAATTGTGGGGGGAAAGCAGATTAAATGTTGTAGACTGGCGGGCATTGTAAATTAAGTATTGTGTTTAACATGATGCTATGTAGGTTGCAATGGACTGCGGCAAATACTTTTTAAACTTGGTCTGCTGTTCACGTGGCATGTGATCTTCATGTGTTGTGTGGCTCAGTTAAATACAGTAACTGTGACTGGGACACACTCTGACTTTGATTTGACAATGACTGTACAGTAACTCACAGCAGCTGACATTGATACAAAACCACATCAGTAGAGAGTGACCATTATGAGACTGACAGCTGCTTCAAATGTAGGTGAGTAAATAACATACATACTTTATGGAGTCCATTTAGTTAATACTATTTATTTTAAAATGTTGTTTTACATTAACCCACACCCTTTATCTTTCATTGCAAGCCCAATTTGTCTTTAAAAAAAGGATCAAAACTAAAATAATGGCCAACTGACAGTGGGACAATGAGGTGCTGCCTAGAACTCTTTAGAAAAATACATGACTAAAGACAATTTCTCAACTCCTGCAGTTGCGTTTGAAGTCTTCATGACAGCAGTGTAAACCCAGCCTGAAAGAGAGAGAGAGTCCTCCTAGGCTCTCCTTGCTTCTTTCCCCACATTCTACCCTCCTCCGTCCCTCCCTCCATCAGTCCTGTTCTTCCCCGTGGGAGATAAGGAGAGTACATAGTGACACTCTTATTAATGGCTGCTGTTAACCTCAGTGGGTCAAACCTATTGGAGTCGCTGATGAATCTGGTCTGCAGGAGCATTGTGGGATGAGAACCCTCCATACCAACCCTCAAAAGCCCCCCACCCCTCCCCCAACACACACACACACACTTCCACCCTCCCTTCCCACATGTGCAGACTTAGCCACGTCATCCATTCCCCCTCCTCAACTGAAATGATGATGGTCGGGGAGGAGGATGAGAGGAATGTAGCAGGGTGGAGAGGGTGAAAGGACAGGGGGATGTAGGTGTTCCCCCCACCCCCAAGGGAGAATCCTATGGTTTGTGTGAGAGTTTGATAATGGGTGCATTTGTAACTAAGTGTGTTAGTGAGAAAGACGTAGACTGTGATGTAGACGAAAAAGTAAGCGAAGGTGGTCAAAATGGTCAGGAAAACTGTGTTTGTTTTTAAGTGTATGATTGAGCCACATGTAATATCAACATAACTTTTTTTGCATCAGAGTGTTGCTTGGTGTTTTACTGAAGATACAGATCAATTTCAACAACTGGGGAAAATAAATGTATGATCTTAAAAATCTTAATCCAAGAATGTGGGATCATACCCTTTTCATTCACATGAAATGATTGTGACCATTTTTGGACCTGTGTTCAATATCTGATTTCCACAAAACCTCAACCTCAAAGCCTCTGAAAAGAAACATGCACTTGTATTACGTTTCTGCGTGTTCCAACTTAAGACTCGATCAAAGAGCCTGTGTTTTGATCCATTGAGATAAGAAGCAGCGTACATTATTTTGATTGGCAACATCGAGTTTGTGCCCGTAGGGAAAGTCATGTCTGCCATAGAAACATCTGACAGGCGTTTCTGTCCCAACTGAATCAAGAAATACTGTTCCTATTAACACTTTTTTCATACTTTTTTTCATACAAGCTTTCAAATGCAAAGCGTCATCTCAGGAACCACAACATTGGGATGATGACATCCACTGAAAAGTGAGCATTCAGGGTACACATGCTCCTGCCTGCAAAAAGCGGGTATTTAATGCTCCAAATCTTTGTGTCACTCTCAAGAGAAAACTAATATTGAGAAATTGAATATATATATTTCCCTACGTCTGTCTATTTGGAAACTTATTTTATCCAAGTCTTATCTTCAAACATTTTTCAAACTGATCATTTTACTGGTGAGGGGTGCATTAGTTCGACTGGCAGTGTACTGTAATAAATGTAATGTGGTTCATTGCAGCAGTATCAACTGTTGGACCAGAGCTGATTTGTTGATTATGCTGTTCATTAACTGGGTTTTTTGTTCAAAGGACACAACTTTAGTTCCCATACTTCTGTAGTCAGTAAGTCAAGTCTGTCTGTCAGAGAGTTTGTCACTAAATATGAGATTATCAGGATATCAAGGGGGGGGGGGGGGGGGGTAGTTTGTGCGATAGACTAATGCGTTCTGCAGAGAAGGGAGACTGGCATTTTGGAATGGAAGGGAGAAAACAGGACAGAGTAACATGGCGGATATCGCCATTAAAAAAAGAAACGTTTCAGTTGAGAAAGTCTTAAATTTCTCAACCCAATTAAATTCCTAATTGAGAGTTCAGTCATGAAAGTCATAATGTAATACATTACTTTTAATGTGATAATTATTTTTGCATATTTACCAAAATAAATTGCAATCATGATATAATTTCAACATTTTAAATTAAGCTTAATAAGAATTGTGTCTCTTCACAACAGACTATGTTATTATTTCAGTCTATTCGTAACTGTTAGGCTTTGAGAGTCCTAAGCTGAAACTTACAAGGGACTTGATAACATTTAGACCTTGACACCTTTAGGTACCATACACACAGTGTTAGTGTTAACCTTTTGCAACCTATTTGTGACCGTACTGGACCACATGTCACACAAGGCCAATACAACTTTAAGTCAGATAATCTAGTGCTCAGTCAGACACATTGATCCGTAAACAGTTCACATTGAAGCAGGTCCATTACCACTATCAAAACTCTCAGTAAACCTGTGTATGGGAATATCTCGCCAGCATCTCGCCAGTCATTTCAACTACAGCCCTATTGTCCACCCATATCCAACACCACAGAGCACAGTCTATTTCACTTTCATATCACCATGGTTATTATGGGCTGCTTTAATGAATTCAATAAGGTTAACAGGCGATGTCTAGGATCACATGACCGAGTTGATGTTCAAGATCACATGGCTCGGGGGACGTTCAGCATCACATGGCCCAGGAGATGTTTGCGGCATGTTCCTTTGCCTTCATCCGCAGCACGGCGATGCTGGAGGAGCGTCTCTCAAACTCTGGCTTGGTCTCAAAGGATGGGCTGCCATTGGGCGGTGGCGACGTGAGGAGGGAATCCGCTGCAAAGAAGTTGTTCAGTGAGACGTGGCCAAACTGGCTCTGCTGGTTGGAGAAGGCCACATATCCGTGTTCAGCAGGAGCGCGAGGGGAGGGGGAGTAGGAGGTGACGCAGGGGGGGGAGCCGCGGGGGAGCATGCAGGAGGACACCACGGGGCCGCTGGGGGGGGGACCGGGCCACAGGTTGTTGGGAATCTGCGGAAAGTAAGAGGGCATTATTAGTCATTGATACTTTGATGTCTCACAGATACTTTGTAACTGTGAGACAACAAAATGCTCCTTGACAGAATGTTCTGAATAATTAATGAATCCTTACATATCGCTTATAGGAAGGTTAGATTTTAGAAATGTCCTCTAATGGTGAAATATTGTCAAGTTTAATGTCTATCTCAAAGTACATCACAGACAGCAGATGGATGTTTTACTGGCAATTTAGTAAATAAATGGACAACTCGTCTTTTTCACTTACGCGCATTGGAACATTTTAACAATGTAATTTATGAAGATTACTAATATTTAATATTTTACCAGTACATATTTATATATATTTTTAACAACCACTTCAATGCACAAGTTTGATATCCATAAACTAAAAATAGCATCTGTGAAAACATTCTGACATTCTGTAACTGCAGCCAAATGTGTATTACTGACAAAACTGCACTAGAAGCCTACAGTTTAACATTTGGATGAGTGATTTTTTGCAGTCTAGGTGCTGTATGGTAGTTCAATTTAGGACTTGTTGCAGACATAACATGTCTGATATTATCTCTCTAAAGTGTGATATCAAATAGCATACCAACCTAATTTCTGGATGTTAGCCCGTGAATAAGTCTTCTGACGCCACAAAAAGTATATTTTTTCTCACAAGAAAAGGCCTTTATAGACATATAGAGGAAGCAACAAAATATGCTTGTACAGAATTTTGATTTAGAAAAAGACATAGATCATGAACAATACTGAAACTGATCAACTTGATAAACTGATCAAATCATCAGATATCTCATATGCCCTTAGTCCACGTCCACACATTTTACATACATTTTGAATAACTCATTGGTAATCGAACACTCAATCTTCAGTCGATGGTACTAGGCCTACAATCTTGTCTCAAAATGATATGGTCGATATTTATTAAAACTTTAAAACTACAAATGTGGATAGGTGATAAATATACGTGAATATGGCTCGCAATGGCTTCACCTCCATACAACTTGGAAGTTTCTACATCTATTTCGATAGACCGAGAACGATCGTCGTCGCACTTACGGTCCACAAACACCTCTTATCATACATAGCCTAACTAAAGACAAGTTCATGTATTCGATGGTAGCTTAAATATAGTCTATAGTTAGGGTTCAAATTATACTGTAGGCCTACAGGTATTGCAGATTTTACTCATGCATAGGCTACAACAAGCAGATGACATAACACAATCGATGTGCTTAATTGCTTGTCGTTTTTAAATAGCATGTCAAACTTATTTGTCCTTGTTTGTGAATATGTATACCGTATTAATGTAACCAAAAAGTTCGGTTGTTGAGCACCATAAAGCAAATAGCCTATGTTTCAAAATATTTCAAGATGCGGGCGCTAAGTGACAAACAAAACCGATGCTCAGGTGGAACACTTTTGATAAGTAATATATCCTACATGCATACATATTGCTCTAGCCTATAGGCTATCATAAAAAAGAGAACTTACTTGTGTGTAGCTGTCCGTTCTTGGTAACACTGATATGTCGTAAGTCGCTGCAAAGTGACTTTTTGCTTGTTGGATCTGTCCATAGCGCTCTCTTTTTCTCCATTTGGCTCTTCTGTTTTGAAACCACACCTAAAACAAAGAAAATTCCCAATTTACTTAAACTCAATGTGTAATTTCACAGTTACAATAGGCTAACTATGCATTTAAATGAAAATCTAATCTAATCAAAGCCAATTGTTCTATTTATTTAAAAAAATGGCCATGAGATGGCAATACTTTCAACCTTTATTCTACAACTTCACAGGTAATTTTTCCAGTCTTAGATTAGTGTACATGTTAAACTCGGTTTACCTGCACCCTGGCCTCTGTTAGTTCAGTCCTCATCGCCAGCTGTTCTCTCACGTAAACATCTGGGTAATGGGTTTTCTGAAACACTTTCTCCAATTCCTCAAGCTGGGCACTCGTGAAGGTCGTTCGGTGCCTCCTTTTCTTACTGCTCGATACGTTACTATCGCACTTGTCACCGATTTCATCCAAGTCCGTTTTGTCTTGGCCCACGGTTACAGATGAGGCCCGCAGATTGCAACAAGTGTCCAGTGACCTTCCAATGTCCGAATGCAAAGTTTCCTCTTCAGTTTTTTGCATACCATAATTTGCTACAATTCAGGGTGGGGTGGAGGTGTCAGTGATATTTAAAGTTGGGGACGTGATGACAAGTTATAGGCCTACCACTATCACTTAGCCTATGCGTAAACTACAATAATTGAAGATAAGTAAATCAATAACATTTAAAATGTATAAACAGTTCAACTGTGTATCATGCTATGGATAGGCCAGCAGGGTACGTCTATACATAGTCCTATAAATTATTGTAAGATAATGACTGATTGTGAGAACGTTTTTGCATATAGGCTATGTCTAGTGACAGTCTAAGCACTCACGAGGATATAGTTTTGTTGGCTATTTATAAGATTATTCTTAACTATGTGAAATCCAAATTTACTCACAATAAAAATATCCTACAAACAAACAAAATAATAAAACATCTTCCATATCCCAATCATTCTACATTTCCTATCAATTAATCATGCTAAGCATATAGCCGTATACTATTGTACATTTTTGCTATAGTCTATTAGATTAGGTTGCCCAATTTTCAATATATTTATTATTTTGGGATTGGCGTCTGCTGTATCATAATAGTGTACTTTAAACTCGTCAATAAACTCAAGCTAATACGATGGATTTCATGCGTAATTTGGGTATACAACAAACACGTAAATTGACAAGTTACCCACCGTTCTGGTCACCACAAGGCGAGGACCGCTCCATCCGAGTACTGTGGTCGTTATTCTGAAGACCGAAGGCCTGCACACACTTAGGCGAGGTCTTGTTGTAGTACTGCACGCTGTCCAAACTCTCCACGACCTGGTCCAGCGCGCCGCCAGAGCCCAAGTAATAATCGCTGCTCTTAATCACTTGGCTTTTCAGAGCGAATTTATCGTTCATGTATTCCATTGTATTCCTTGTATCCTGTGATTCACATGTAGTTTTCAAAAGGGACCATAGATAATTTTGACGTTCATAAACGCGGAACAATACCCTGTACAATAACTAGCGCAAGTCGTTAATTAGTCTTGTCTTGAAGGTTGCACGGCTTCTTTATAACGTGGGAGAGGGGGTCCCTTGAAGAAGCCCCCCTACTTTTGAATATGAAGCGGACTGAGCTCCTCCCACGCGCTGTAGGCCTATCCCTAGACTGCAATGGACTGAAAGGAAACAGTCAAATTGATTTAATTTAAACACGACATCCCAAATAAAGCGATTGTAAAGATGTATGGACTAAAAGTTGTGACAGAACATATTAATTAAAAAATATTTCCTAATTCCTCCGATTTAGTTTTGCATGTAGGCCTATGAAATTTTGCCTAATTTAAACCCAAGTAGGGCCTATAGGCCTAGACTATAAATGCGTAAATGTAATAATGTAAGCCTAAATCAAAATATGCTCAAACTGTCTACTTTGTTCAACTTAAAAAATAGGCTCCGTTATTAGCAAAATAACAGCTATAGCCTAATGAACAAATAATTGACTAGGCGTTGCTGCATTATTAAAGGTTTATTTAAACATATTATAGATAAAGATTTTTTAATTACTCGATATTCTCTAGAGAGAGATGAGAAAGTCACAACTAACATAACAAGTTTTATACCTACTTTATGAATGAAAATATGATGATGTCAATAGGTTAAGTGTAGGCTACGGATGTCCACTCTTAACATATTTCATGTAGCCTATAGCCTAATAAAACAATGACATTTGGAGGAGCATATTTAGAAAAGATAAGAAATGACAAAGCATTGCTGTGTCCCAGGATCTTGATATATTTTACATGCATTTCATTGAAAATCCATGCACTTCAAGTCGACAAACGGCGTCTAAGACCATGTGGGACGGGGATATTGAGTCTGTGCAGGCCTGTCCAATTATAGACACGATTACACTACGCGTACGTTTATTTAGACAGTACATAGGCCTTTAGTTAAGCGACAGATAATAATTAATAGCCTACATAAATAAAAACATTGATTTTTAAAAGTTTATCAACTAGGGGTAGGCATATTAAAATATCAAAAGAATATAAGAATAGGCCTATATTGAAGTCTCTGTAGCCGATTCAGAGCTCAATGAATTCAAATAATGTCGACAGCACTATAGTGAATAGACAAGACAACCAGAAGGTTCAGATATTTATAAAGGTTTGTTTAGCAAAACAGAGAAAACATTTCCTATTCTTGATATCCTAAAATGTATATTAGTATGAAAGTAAAAAAAAAAAGAAAAAAAATCCTCGCCAATCGCATGAGCTCGGTATACTTAGTAGGCCTATATGGTTCGCTATAGGGTCAATGGCAAGTTAGATGGTGCCACACGAGAAAAAATAAAAATAAATACGAGTGCTCTTAAGTAGCAGGGGGTGGCTTACTGGGCATCTAAGATGACCTCGCATACTGCCACATGCTGAGGAGAAAATGTGAAAAGTTCGGCTTGGTGTGTCTTGCACTAAAGTTCCTGGCACGAGCGGCAATTCATGAAAGTGGGCATTGCGGGGGGTGTGCGGGGGCTTATACATTGCATACCACAATTAATGGTGTTTTATAAGTTAAGAATGAAGTTAGAAACCACACGTGCTGTTTTCAATTGTAAACTGACCTGACAGTGGAAGTTTTAAGGACTACAGGTAATTGACAACCCACAAAAGCCACAGACAACCCAGGAATTAATTTGAGATATTTCTGATATTTAAAGTAAAACCTTTTCAGATAAACTGAATAGATGTGTTACAGCATTGAGGTTGCTAAGGCCACAATGGTATCTAATTCATGTATTGCAGTAAAAAAGGCTATGGCCTTTTGAAATACAACTCAGCAACTCAAAAAATATAGATATAATATATATATAAAGTATAGCTGAATTGGAAATTTCCAATTGTATTTTGATGGCATTATACATTTATTTTAAAATAATTTTCAGCAAAGAACATATTATATTTGAAAGAAGAAAATAATATGATGTCACAGATGCCTGCATCGTAAACAATATAAGAAACTGAATTACCCATTCAATGACTTTGAATAGAGAAAATTACTAATCCTCCGGTTTTATGTCACTGTGTGTAATGCCACAAGCATGGATTAAAGAAACAAGATATTGTCTGACAACGCTCCTGTTTCCAGTATACCGTATCACATAATGCTATCAATAACTAAAACTCAAAATGACTGTGCAGGCCTGTTGAAATAGTGGAGAAAGCCCCTCAATGAAAAACACAAGACTCAAGGTGTGTTTGAATGCGCACCCTCCGTCCCTAACTCAATGAATAGGAGTTATAAGGTCAGAAGCTATAACCACTACTGAGAGACACAAAGAGTTCACCAATACAAATAAAAATACTTCTGGAACAATGTCCCGTGGACAGATGATACATTCCTAAGATGCACAACTCGGTTATATAAATACACACCTTCCCTGCAGTGAAGGTGGTTCAGTGGTGTTGCTTTGTCTTTATTGCCAGTGTGCCTTAAACACATGCAAGGCATCATTAAATCAGAAGATTATCAAGGTATTTTGGAGTATCCAACCCAGTTTCTGAAAACCTGGTCTTTATCAAACATCTTTCAGCAGGACAATTATCCTAAAAGTATCATTTGGGATGACTGGAGCTGTGTGCCCAAAAAGAGTGGTTAAACTGCTAGAAGAGAGATGCAAGAAGCTCATCTATGGCTATGGGGAGTCCTTGATTAGTTATTTTAACCAAAAGCTGCTCTACCAAATAATAAGTCTAGCGTGTCATCCCATTTGTATATTACATTTTGAATGAAAACCAAAGAGTCTATAACAATAAAAAGGAAATTGAATGAATTGTGGAGACCAAATACTTTGTCACCTATCAGTTGATTTATTCCGATATGGAACCAATCACAACAGTGAAATCCCTTAATAAAAACCCCTGTCAATGACAGGGGTTTTCAGACAAAACCCCTGTCATCTTGATAAATGGTTATTTCTAAATTAAAGAAGACCTTCATTATATGGGTCCATACCTATTCTTTACAAATGGTTCTCCTTCATTTGTTTTTAGTGTATATTTATTAATGTAAAGTTACAATTAGAAATATGCTGAACATTCAGTTTCCCAAAAAAGTATGAGGGTTGGGTTTATTCATTTGAATTTAATTTATCAGCCAAACAAATCTCAAGAAGGCTGGAGGGTCTCTACTATACTGGATGTTACTGAAAGTCAAATCATAGAAACTGAATGGACTACTATCATCCAAGACCACAATCTCATCAAACAACACAATCGTTTGGCACACAACTATACTTGCATCCATTTGTACTATAGACTTTGAAATGAAAGACAAAAAAGCTCAGTATGGTGTACTCAGAAATTCTAACTAAAGTCAAGATCTCTTCCTATTCCAAAATCTAGGAGCATCTAGAATTTGTTCTGGACAAGGGATATCAATCGGAATTAGGGTTGGATGCAGTTTTACACTCACACTAGGCTGATGACGTTATACTGGTTGAAGAGCACATCTCAACGAGAAGCATGGATCCTCCCCAGGGGGTATGAGAGTTCAATGCCCCCCCAGGACAGTGCTCTTGGGTTTCATGTCATAACAGCCCTTAATGGGTAGGACCACGGCCACATGTAACTAGCTCTAGACAAAATTCCCTATCAGCCCAAACATTCAAAACACAACCAATGTAGAAATATGAAAGTTCTCAGAGAGGAGAAAATAAATAAAGGAATATGATTTTCTGCTAGAGTGCCTCTCTCCTTTCAGACTCATTTATTTGTTTTCACATTCATTAACTTATCATTTCCAGGCAGGCGACCAGCTAGGAACCTCCACATCGAGGTTTCCCGCCTCTGGTGGGGCCTTGTTTGCAGACAGACGGATCGGCTCTCCAAATTCAAATACACAAACATGACTACAGTAATCCACAGCTGATAAAGAAAACAGCATTCTAATTTGAACATCAATGTTTATGCTCCTATCGAAACAGCCAAGATTTCTGAAAAAGAGAGCTGTTGTCTGTGGACAATGACGTCAAATACAGAAACTGCCGTTACTTCAATAGTACACTCAAATAAATAAACTTTTTATTGAATTCATGTAATTGTTATTTAAATTGGGGGAACAACGTATAGTGGAACAGCAACTACATTAGGCCAACAAAGTAGCTGTCTGAAGGTTGTTTCTTTTCTTATTTTACAAAAAAGTCAACCAACTGTTTCCCATTTCTAGACATCGTCTGCATATTAAGCATGTCATTCTTTAACCAAGTCTTTGGCTGCGGTTGTGTTAAGACAGTGATATCCGAGCATAATGACCAGAATGTAAGCGCCTGCAGATATTTAGACTTGACCTCCTCCTATTGCTTTTAATTAATTTTCAGATGAGGGAGCCCAATCCTAGCTAAGAGACAGCTGCAGTGAATTTCATCGTAAGAAACAAATTACATCTTCTTTTGATGAGAAATGTAAGTTCATATTACACTGAAATAAACAATATATTGACATGTTTACTTTAACTAATAAAATATTATAATTCAAACATTCCTGATTATTAGAACAAGTACGTTTTCCCCAAAACTGAGGTATTCTGATGTACACTGTGAATTGCTGTTGGAGAATAGCATTCTGATCCATTAATTATAATTATACTATCATTTGTTTTTCAAAGTCTACGGCTAATGCAGTGGGTCAAACTCTGGATTATGAGGGTGTTTTACTTCTGAACTCTGTCCCTCTTCTTCCCTCCTCCCCATCCACCACTCCTCTGGACTGGGTTGTCCCGAAAAGACATGCGCTCTTTTTTCGATGGAGCAGATTGGGCTCTATTAGGTGATGGCACATTCTTTTCTGCATGGAAGAAACAGAGAAATGTATTGACTATAATACTCCATTGAAACAAAGCTGAAACCTTAAAATCCATAAAAAAAACGGAAACATGCACACGTAATTCACACATCTGAGTACATCTACAACGTAGTCGTCATGTGTCGTATTGCACTTGCCCCTACTCAAACCTACAGGATCTACTCAAAAGCTCTCCAAACAAGGGAAAGGCATGGGGAGCGGTTCTAGTCAAGCCTGATGTGTTCCACGTGTAAGAACCCAGAACCCAGGCTAGGGCACTGCAGAGAGCCTCCCCAGGGAGCAGCAACAGCAGGGAGGAGGCTAGGAGGCGCAGGGGGCTGGAGCTCTCTTCACAGGTACCGACTTGGCTAGCAGAGCACCACATACCTGCACTGCTGGTGCCCTGTATAGAGTATCCAGCAGAGCGGCAGGTTTACTGGGGAGTCTGTGGGAATACTTTTTCATGGTCTACCTGATGTGCTTGGACATTATATTAAGAAACTCAAACCTTTTATTGGCCAGGGAGGTCCCAAGGTGTTTGTGCACTGCAGTGTGGAGCTTATTAAAAAAATAAAAAAATAAAAGAGACCTTTAAATTGATGTTGCTAAACAAAAAAAATGAGTTGTTTGCTTCCAAATGAGAAAAGAAGACAAAACGCATCTTTACAAATACTGCAAATGTTGCCACTAGTTCTGTCTTCAGCCACACATTCAACCTGACCACTGTAGTCAAACAAATATCCATTTGCTCCCTTTAGCGTTTAAACAGAGATTAAATTGAGGTTGTAGATATGCAACCAGTGGTTTCCTTTGTACAAGACAAGAAAAAAGTTTGTGAGGCTGAAAAACGTATTTTTATGGCATAGCCCCAGCAAGTGGTAGGTATCCTATTGCAATAGGTTATAGAGTATTTACATAGTCTTTACTGCAACGGCAAGTTAAGTGAGCCCTCTGCCTTTACAGACTCACTTTGATGTTCTGTACTACTTCAGAGGCAAAGGAAATATTTTTTGGCCAAAGCCAAAATAGATTGCAAAAGATTACTTTTTCCCTTTAGGGATGACTCACTCAAACCTGTCAATTTCCAGAAGGAAACCACTCTCTGATGCATTATGCTGCCTACAAGATGCAGTTTTGTTGTTTATCAAAAATCTATTTGGCTAGTGGAAATTTCACCCAGTTTACACACACATACATCTTTCAATTTAACTTTGTAAATTTGATAAGTGCTGTTTGAGCAGCCTTATGGCAGAGGGGCTTTCATTCTTGCCTCCCCAGATCCCAACACCACACAGCTTCACACACATTCAGTCTCCACTGCAACCCTCGTGCATATCATTCCCAAATCATCACCAGAATCGAATTTGGCTTCGTTAGGACGAACAGGGTTTTCCTATAGTCAAATTCCAGGGCTTGTTTAATGTGATCATCTGCTGTTGCTCAGTCTCTGTCAGTAGCACCTTTGTCACCCAGGCTCCTGAGCTTGAGCGTCTCTGACAGAAGGACCACTCATTCCCCACAGAAGGAACATTTTTTCCCAGTTTCCTGTCGAAGGAGAAATTCTTGGTGTCCTGTCCCCTGCCCGACCCCATGTTCTCCCTTCCGTGTGTCGCTGACACATGCATGTACACACACACACACACACGTTTTCCCTCATCATCATATCATAACCTTCCATTTGGCAGGTTGACTACAGTAGTCTATTTGGATATCGAGATGTTCAAAAACTCAGGAGAAGGGTTCCTCCAGACTCTCACTATATCTGGTGATGATTACAGTCAGTCAGAGCCACAGCTAAATGAAGGATGTGTTTTTAAGCAATTGGTTTTCAGTGTACCTGGGATTTGTGAGGCTTGTGCCTAATGTTACTGTAAACAAAACTCAGGACACACACATACTGTGGAACTTGCTTGTTCGGCCTGTCACTGAGGAGAACTTCATGAATGATGAATTAAATCGGTATACTATATGTATAGTAGTCAAGGGGGTTTGTAGATAATCGGTGACGAAGCAGAATACTGAAAACTTACTTGAAAGTACCGAAGAGCCGTTTTGACCCTGACTGTGTTTGCTAGGTGGCGGAGAGATGGAAGCACCGTTAGCCCACAACCCAGAGGCCTGATCAGGCCCTCCTCGGTTCCCTGCCGCAGCCTGCAGGCAGTAAACACATGCACAAACCAAACACACGCACACACTGTTCAAATAAGGTCAGACATTATTTTTCTCACGCAACTGGCGCCCTACTTCCAAAAAGGTTCAACAACAAATGCTGCGCTTAGAATAGAGCACGAAGACATGTACGCCAAGGTTGACTATTTTTTGCCAGTGACCATAACTCAAACCGCTCTAATGGCAAAACAAGCCCGTAGTTTGCCGACTTCAAAGGACCCATGAGCATCAATATCGCTCTGTGATCCAAGAACACCGCACAGGTATTTCTACAAATTAAATTAAGAAATTGCAGCAAATGAAACTGGATGTTACAGCGGAACCAAATGAAAAGAAAGGGTTCAACAAGCAAGACAAGCTACAGGTGGAAAACTTATGTGGAACTTATAGTATATATAATATAGTATACTATAATATAAACTGGAAATTATAACAACCCATACCTTCACTCCCCAACCTCCTTTTAAAGAGACCTGAGAGCAGGAGTCAATTACTCAATGTAAGTGACTGAGTCGTAGGGTAAGGAGAGCGAGTCACTCACCACAAGCTGCACTCGGCCGCCATTCAAAACGTCTGGATCAATCTGGGGTAGGAAATGATCACTACAGAAAAAAGAGGCCAAACACTAAGCTATCAGCTTGCATCCATTTTTCTTTTCCCTTGTTTTCAGTTCAATACAATCGTCTCTGAATAACCATTCATCACTGATCATACACTACCAATGGGATCACTGGATCTTTGTATGGTTAACCTGAGTTGTTGTAAATGAGCTATCCTTTGTTTCTATAGCACGTGTTAGTGTACTATATTTAAGACAACCTTTAAAAGTCAATCTTATGTCGGTGTTTAAGTTTAAGTTGCAATCCAACTGCTTTTTTAATGTGTTGACAAGGTTGAGTATCATTTGTGTGTACAGACAGATGCAAATACATGTATGCATATTTATATACAGAAAACTATGAAACACATCAAATGTATATTACCCATTTTAAAGTTAAAGTAAACATTGATATATTCACATGTAAACTGAGATTAATATGTGTATATCTACATTAAGGTACTGCTTTAGTACTGTATGACTACCATGTGAGAATCTCACCTCTCTGACAGTTGATCGGGGTCCAGAGCCTGGGTGTGAAGCCACTGGTAAGTGCGTTCCTGCTTCAGTCTTGTCTGTTCCACTTTCCCTGCCTCCTGCTCCACCAGCTCTTCACCGCGAGCTGCATATGACAGAAAACATTAAATAAACGTCACAAATGATTATTTTGCAACTTCTTCTTTGGTACTTTAAAACATCCGTGATGGCACTAGTAATATACGGTAGGACTGTCAAACAGGTCAACAACTTTACAAAGAGGTTATGGGGTAAAGTTTGAGGTTTATGTTAACCGATGCACACCAACTTACAAGTTTGACAAATAAACAGTTATAAGCCGGGGGCGAGTGAGCTTGGCAACGCTCAACATGTCAGACTGCATTTGAGGCCCCCTCGGTGGTATTAGCTGTGAGGTATCAGTGGCTAAAGCACAAGGCGTTTATGTTGAGGCTTAAATGAGCTATTTGTTTGGACGGCTCAAGGGGTATTACCATAATTGACTTTACTGAATGACGCAAGCGGACACAGTCATATTTTTGTGCTTGTTGTTGCGATTTATTGTGAAAAAACGCACCCCAAAAAATTGAAAACAAAAAAACCAAGGAGGACAACTTAAGGGTCAACGATTTATGAACAACACTCAAATCCTATAATAAAACGGTAATTTAAAGTAAACAGCTCCACCGTGCTGACAGTAATGCGGCCTTAGATGGGTGTGAATTGCTAATACATTTTGACATGCCGGTGCTGGAACTAATGACGCATTGGTTTAAGTAATTTTCATGCTTAGTCTGAGCTGCGAAGGGGAGAAAAGCTTTATGGTTTACAGTTGTCATGGGTTAATTAAAGTCCACTAAAAATGTTAAGTGATAGATGCTTCCCCTGAGGTAAGGAGGGCAGGAAGGGGCCATTGGGCTAACTCCGAAAAATACCACACACATACACAGTACATATATGAATCTACAGTCATGGTATAGAAATGTATTTTTATAAGCTGAGGACTAATGACTCGTTTTTGTGGCTTAAACCTTTATCGCGAAAGAAAAAATACTACCCTGTGATGATCCTCGACATCAGTGGGGAGCTGTAGGAGTCACGCCTGTTAAGTGGGTCTCTTAAGAGCATTACCCAATCACTAGGTCTCTCACTATCTTTTGGGGGTGGGGTGGCGGAAGACAGGGCTTTTAGTATTCGGAGAATCAGCACACTGAGGGAGTGGGGGTCGGGGTGCATTGTTAGCTCCTTTGGAATTCTAAAGGAGCGACATCAAATAGTCCCTTTAAAACTTAAAAGTCTTCCCTTGTCCTGTGGCACAGGTACAGCCAAATCAAGGTTGTGCGCAGGCTACGTAGAAATGGACCCTGATTGGACAAATGAGAGGGTGGGAAAGGTCGCATTGTGGTTCATCTGTGGTTATCCTGTGCTTGGGTTGAATTTATTCTTCAAAGTTCAACCAAGCTCAAATTCATTGAGGACACAAGCGACGTTTATTGGGCAAAAGTCGAGGTCTATCTCCTGGCATTCTCAGAGATTCGATCAGATATCAACATGGCATAGCCCTATAGTCAGACAGTCAGTTGGTGTGGTGTGTCTGTCCTGCCTGTCTGTCCTGGCTGCCTGTTTGTGCCGGCCCCTGCCCCCAAGCGTCAGACTTGAAGGAGAAGGAAGGGGGAGGGCTAGCCTTTATCAGAAGGGCCTGTCTACTACTTTCCTTAGCCTCCAGGTCAAGTCTTCACCTCCAGAGAGCAAACCACACACGGTCAACCCCCGGTCAAAGCGCACAGACACTGTAGAAGCACTCAAAGTGGACATGAAGGTAGCCCCCCCCCCCCCGACCCCCACCCCTGGCCGGCCATGTTCACGCATATCAGACAGAGAAAAGCATGAAACAAGACTCAATTTGATACAGAGATAATCATTTTTTTCCCCTGTGCTTTCAATCTTTTGACATGCTTCGATTGTTTACTTGTTGGCTTGTGTTGTTATGAGACTCCATAAACAAATGTACACTTTTGTAATCCGAAGCAAAAGCAAAGTTTTAAAATAAAATTGAAAATAAGATGAACAGCCGTTTCAAGGAACACAGTTTAAAGGAATACCTTGTTAGTTTTGTAGTAATAATTGCTTAGCATGAATACAATTCAATTGGCAAAAACAAAAACATGAACACTCGTTGGTTATCTAAATGTTATTTATCAATATTCAACTCTTTGAAACAAATCCTAATCCTAACTAAAATATCTTTCCAACAGTACACTTCTGCAGAACTATTTCATAATACACCATCAGAGCCAAAGGCTGAACTGCACGCTCAAACTAAGCATAATAACAAAGTTATTGCATCATCCGTGTTTTTTAAGTTCAGGTGAACTATTTCACGAGTATTTTAGAATCTAACGTTCAATTATCATCCAAGCATGTCAGAGCACTGGATAAGCCCCTTGCCAGCTGGCACCAATTCGACAAATCCCGGCAACCCAAACCCAAAACTATCTTTTGCTTGACGACATTTCCAGAACCGTATCTTTCCATTATCTTTTCCCTCCTCCCTTTATATTGACTCCCCCTCAAACCTCAAAACCCCCATCCACTTGTCTGTTCTAATGGAGAGAGACCTTGTAAAAAGTTGTAACCCTAACCAGGCCTGAATTTCTTCGGGAGATTGTGTCCCACTGACTTTTTATGTGTGTGTGTGTGTGTGTGGGGGGGGGGGGATTCGGGTCTTCACAAGCCTACACCCATACACACATAAAGACACGCATCTGAGCTTCTAACTCCCCTCCCCAACTAGCCTCCATTGACACTACCTCCCCTGGTTCTGACCTGTGGTAGGGACCCCCCCCCCCCCATCCCCATCCCAGCCTCAGTTTTAACGCCCCAGGCTGAGCCAGGCCCCAGTCACCCCAGCCCAAGCCCAGCCAGCGCTCCCCGGCAGGGGCTAACGTTTCAGGCTCAGAGTGGAGGCCCTTCTGGAGGTGATTAGCCCCAAAACCCATGACAGATTCTTTCCGAGATATCCGACGCGGCATGTTTATTTTATCCAGGCTCTTTGTGTGGATGTGCTCGACATGAGTAACCCACTGGAAATGGGTATCAGCTTACATACCAGAGAGAGAAAGAGAGAGAGAGAGAGAGAGAGAGGGAGAGGTAGAGAGAAAGACAAGAGAGAAAGCGAACGAGTCAGTGAAAGACAGAGAAGACGCAGATTTGCTCGCGAGCCCCAGTGTTTTCGCAAAAGAAGAAGAAAAAACACTGCGCTCTGTTTTCGTACGTCCGCATTGCTGAGTGTATCAAAACGGCAGATGTTGGAGGCAATCGCCCCACTCCTATTTGCCTTTACCTTACTACTACCACCTTTCCTTCACCCCCACTCCCCCCCCCCCCCCCCCCCCCGCTTCCAACCCCCCCCCCCCGCTTCCAACCCCCCCCCCTCCCCACCTGATAAGTCTATACATACCCAAGACAAGAGAGTCATTTTCTTTCAAGCCTGGAACCCCATACCCATGGCCCTATACCTCCCCAACACTTAACTCGATTTCACACTTCAAGTCATCTACAAAGCCCTGCTGTAACACAATCATCTTGTTTATCCTCCATCATCCCAAACAACTTAATGTCAAGACTATTTACCACCAGTTCATGTGCATTCAATTTCATTCCAAGTAAAATGTGGCCGGTCCATTAACTGCATGCGTCGGTGCTCTCTTTGACTTATGTATGTATTTTTGAAGTTTTGAAAAATCTGTTCGGGTAGATACGACTTTGTGAGTTGCAGTCTAAATGGTTAGAGGGGGGTAAAGGTATGCGAGATCATTTGCACCCCAACAATGGGGTGAGCAGTAAGTTTTGTTAGATGTTATTGCTGTTTTACAGCCTGCATTGCTTTAATTATTGTTTATTTGTTTCTATTTATGCCTCAGTGTCTTGAGTGTACGGCATTTGTAAAAACCTGTTTCTGTTTAAAAACAATAAAATCTGAGATATTCCCTGAGCGAGAGACGATAAAGCACACTAGGGTAGAAATCTCTGAATGGCCTACGTTTGAAGCAGTCGTTCTTCACTGGTGAGTGCTTCTCTGGTGCCTCAATAGGGACATGCTGGTTGCTGTGGTTCCTAAACAGGGCCAGGCGTACCGATGAGTCTAGGACAAAGAGAGAGAGAGAAAGAGAGAGTTAACATCAAACCAATCTACTCCACACAAACTAACACAACCTGAACATTTCATTTCAAGCCACAACCATCGCATAGGGCTCTGGTGAAACTCACGGCCAACTTAATCCCTAACGGTTCCCCAACATCATGACAACATTTGTAAAACATTCATGCTCCAGCTCCATGGCAGCAGCTGACACTTGGAGTTACATTCGACAAAAACAGACACAACTGCAGTCATGCTCTCAGAATCCGGATCAAAGACCAGGCCACATCTACACGACCATGGCACGACTACCATCGACCGCTTTCAGACAAGACCGAGCGATGAGGTCACCCATCATTGTGGCTGCGGCAACCCACAACTCAGTAATGAAAAGCGTCTCCGGGACGACAGGGTGCGTGGTGGGGTTGGAAGGGGGAGCTACCAGTTTGGTAATGGTTATTTCCGGTCAAGCCTCTCAGTTGAGGTTCAATAGGATACGATAGGAACCGACTCTGCCGTCTGTTGGGGTTGATTGACATACACAGGGAGGAAAAGCGTACTGGTACTGCAGCACGGTGTGTTTGAGTAAGAAATCTGCAGTAGAATAAATACTTTACAGTTCTTAGGCAAAAAACATGTTTTTCATTTGAACCAATTAAGATGATATTAGTAAATGTACAGCTGGTACTGTATGTGCCTTACATTATAAAATAAAATTGGTGCAATGCCCCTTAATACATATAATGGACAGCAAGAGTATTTTTCACAAGTTTCTGTTTATGAGTGTGCATGTCGACCAACATTCTAGATTCAGAGACTAAAGACATTTCATAAACACTGATGCCAACCAGCAACCTCTCATCAACATTTTTTGTAATAATTCAATCGTATAATCTATTTGAATCAGGCCTAGAGGAGCCCGTTCTCTTCCTCACCAAGTAGCTTCCGCCGCCTCTGCTTCTTAGACTTCATCTTCTCAGCTCTCTTCAGCATCAGCAGAGCAGTGTGGCTGTCCGTGAAACCCCTGGGACAACAATGGTATGACTGAGACACTCTCCATCTATCCTTACAAGCCAACTTCAAAGAAAACACACACCGACTAACAGGGTATCGACTAACAGGTATAGGGAGTCAGGTGGCTGAGCGGTTAGGGAATCGGACTAGTAATCAGAAGGTTGCCGGTTCAATTCCCGGTTTTGCAAAATGACATTGTGTCCTTGGGCAAGACACTTCACCCTACTTGCCTCGGGGGGAATGTCCCTGTACTTACTGTAAGTCACTCTGGATAAGAGTGTCTGCTAAAATGACTAAAAGTAAATGTAACATACCTTAAAACACACATGTATACCTACACATTTCTAAACGATTTAAATCGAGTAATTGCATGCTGTGTGACCATAACACGTCCTTACCATTCCTCCAGAATTTTCTCTGATCTTTCTGAGAGACCGCTAAGTCCTGATGGCGAGGCAGGAGATTTTGTCCTGAAAATCCCACATCATTATTCAGGGAGATGGAAGTTCTATCAGCTTACGATTATAAATCAGTCCCAGTCCCCTGACAGTAGCCCTGTGACATTCTTCATAAAACCCGCCACAGGCACATCGACCTGCATGTCTTTATTTAGTCCCAGTAAATACACTGCGACACATCATATCTCTGAACTGTTTTTATTTATTTTCTTTGTAAATCAAGTTGCAATCAAGACGATCAAATCAATGGTCTAATCACTGTTTTCAAAATCATTAAGAAATTGAACCGTGATACTAATTGAATTGTGATACTAGTAAAAATTCCCATACCATACATCTAATTAACATTTAGGGGTCCACTGTCCACCATTTTGGGTCAGTGTACTTACCTGCTACTGCTATGATGGGAAACTCCTCTCTTTGTGTACTCCAAGGGTGTCTCTGCTCCTAACCAAGCATGCTTGGGTTTCCACTGCAGGTCAGGGGGGAGTCTGGGCTGGTAGGGGTAGGGGTCTGGAAAGTGGTGCTGAATTACAAACACAAACCATTTTATTATCAAATATCCTTATCTCTGATGTCAGCATTCTTCCTAGAGTGAAAGGGTAAATGAGATATTTCTACCAATGCTATACATTTTTTATACGAGTTTCCTCTACAACATGTATGTATTTCAGACATGAGTTGCTGTATGTACCTAAAAAAGTATTGTGTGGACAATGTCTGACCACTAATTCTCTAACATCACTTTTAGAGTCAAAGTGATATTCTAGGGAGTTGTCCCAGTCCCTATGTCTCTTTGCAGAAGTGGAAAATGGTCTAAAGGTTCTCTTTGATGTGGCTTTGTGTCAGCCTAAAAATGTAACTGCGGGTCATCCACAGTCAGCTGTGATGCGTCAACAGACTCTGAGCTTCAGCCACCATGATGTAGAGTCAGCGGCTCTCCAAAGAAAAGAGCCAGCAAAAGGTAAACAAGGCGAAAAAGAAAAAGTGAGAGAAACCAAAGTTGGGGGTCGGTCGGGGGGTGGGGGGGTCAAGGTTAGCGTGAAAAATGACATCTGCCGATGCAAAGGAAGCATGTGGGCCTCACAGAAGTTATTGTGTTTTTCAAAGTCATAAATTGAAGGATTAATCAGGCTGTTTCTACGGAGACCAAAAAGAAGCTAGGGATTTCACCTCTTTTTTCTCTCTCTTCTCTCTTCTTCTATTACCTTTGGATGTGACGCCTGCGGTGGTAGAGGGAGACTTTGGGGAGGAGAGTCTGCTAAGACCAGGGATGTCCAGTCTCTTTCCAACAATGTCTGTTCAAAAGACAAAATGAAGAATCAATCTCAAAGTAAGGATGGAGAGCTGTGGCACTGTAGCAAAATCCTATGAAGAATGAACCGTTTGCTTTACTGTTAGATATCAAAGGTTCAGACACACACACACAAGAGAAAGTGACCACAAAAACAAAATGGTAGACACTGATTAATGTTGACAGTGAGGGTAGGACATACGCAACAGAGATGTGTGTTCTTGTTTGGGGGAGGGGGGGGGGGGGGGGGGTGACCTGGACCTCCGCCTACCTCATCAAAGACAAATTCATCCACATGCATCTCCTCAGAGTCTTCCTCCGCATCCATGCGAGCAGCGGCGAGAGCCGAAGCAAGTCTCTTTCTGAGAGACCAACCCCTCCAGGATGCCTAGAAAGGTACGGGGGGAGGAGGGGCACCATACATCTTTGGCAAACGTAAATATTGTGTGTTATCCCATTAGGAAGATAAAACATGCTAACCTCTCTTTAATTGCTGAGCGATCTGCTGTTTGAACTCTGCGTGACACCGCAGGGCCGCAAAGAGACAAATGGAACGTCTGCGTGGACCCCTTAAATCCGCCAAATTCCCAACGGAGGGGAAACAACTTCACAAAGTGAGCAGGGCTGGAATTCGAGGGCTCCCACCACCGCAGCTCTTTGGAATCTAACCAATGATTTATCATCCCAGGACGCCTCCGAGAGTTCCTCAAGGACCCATCAAGCACGAGGAGGAGAGAGGAGAGGGTGTTGGGGAGTCAAAGTGTCAGGTAGCCCTTTTTTTTCAAGGCTCTGTCTAGCACTTGCATAGAGATTATGCAAGTAGGGCTTCATCTGTCAAAAGCTGAAGGGAATTCCCCAACGCAGCGGCCACATGGGGAACACGCTGGGCGGGGGGGGGGGGGGGGGTTTCATGCCACCTCTGGTGCGTTTGTGTGGCCTCCATAGTTCACTTCTGAGAAGGCAGAGCAGCTTGTAAAAGTGCTGGGAGGATGAGTGTCATATGCACAGTGGCACTTTTAATTTGATGGAATATACTGTATCTTACTGAAATTCATAAGCGTGTAAGCAAACGTTCTTGGTGTTCCTTAGTCTAATAAGACCATTTATGTGTGTGCTCTACGTTAGCGTCATTTTTAAATCACGAAACAGAGTTCAAGTTCGTACGTTCCCATCCATTATTTAGTTTCTTGACCTATGAATGGTTAAACATTCGTTTGAATGTTTGGCAGTTATGCTCAATGTACATTCATGTTCAATTCATTTTACATTCAATCTTAACTCACTCACTGTAATGCCTATTCTGTTTACTGCGAATTTCCTTAAACACGTTATTTATGAAGCTGTTTTTGATCTAACATTGCAATAACATGATACACTGCAATATTTCCAACCCTCCAATTGACAAACTGTAAGCAGTCACCAATTGATAAATTGTTACATAAAAATGCATAAATGTAGCCTATTAATCTCCTTTGGGCTTGAGCCATCAAGAGTTGTACTGTCTATTGTGGCCGTGCTCTGGGCTTGACATAACGCTTGCCCACATGTCCAGGACACGAACATGGTCAGAAAAAACGATATGTTTGGGTTCTAAATGCTAATATCTATCTTAAGCTTGAGCGAGTTTGTTATGTTTTGCATATAAAAGATCAGTTTCACTCAGTACATGAGATTACCCTCATGTTCTCTCTCGACTCAATCAAGCTCACAGTGTGATTGGCCGATATCAATTTTATTATATCATACAATAAAAAACGACACCTGGTTTATATTGAATGGGTTGTTATCAAGCTCTGTGGAAGCCGAGTAATGACCATTCATTTGAATCAGGTGTGCTGGAGCAGGGAAACATCTAAAACATGCAGGATAGTGGCACCTGAGGACCAGGGTTGCCTACCCCTGCGTCTATCTTGTACTGTGGCAAAACACTGACCTAATACTATCAGGCCTATGGCCTAAAAAATAAATTGTAGGTCTGACTGAGGTATCGTTTAAGGTACACATAATGAATAAAGCAAGCATTTATCGTGTATTGTCACAAAGAATAAAGGAACAGTTGCAAATGACCACCGGAGCCCTGAACTCCCCTTGACAATGCTTACCTGGATGACAGTTGCGGCACAGCCCAGGTCCAGACAGCGTTGGCCATTCTTAGTGATTCCAGCATCAAATTTTCTTCCTCCCCCTCCTCGTCCATGTCCCTTTTCTCTTCGTCCTATTCTCTTTCCTCCCCCTCCTTCATCATGGAGAAGTGGTATCCTCCTACATCTTCTGTGTTTTCGCCAGTGGCGCTGAATCACAACAGCTGCCATACTGCGCAAGAATAAAACATTCACAGAGAGCCATACACACACAAAGAAGCAGAAACATTCATACACACAGGCTCACAGTACACACACACACCAACCACACATACAAAAACACGGTGAGAGATACAATTGATGTCATATAACCTCTTGAATTTATTTCTGTAGCCACATCTGGAAAGCAGCACCTCAGAGGAATCCAGGGTTGTCTAGACCCACAGAAGATATATTGTTCTATGAGAGAGAGCTAGCCGCGTCAATGATGAAACTGTGTTAAACTGAATAAGATGTCCCACATCTCATCACATAAATAACGTAAAGGACGTTTAAATGATGACAAATGCTCATTGGTAGAAACGTATAATGTTGAGGAACTACACACATACTGTACGCTTTCCTGAAAACCGTAAAAGCCGTATCCAAGAGGAAAGGTTTCAATGGAGATTCCTCGTCAAATATGTTGCAGAAACCAAAAGGACTCCAATACAAGACACTAAATGAAAGTGAAAGGTTTACCTTTTGATGTCTTGGTTGCAAGGCTTTGGAACGGGTGCTTTGCTTGGCTCAGCACGAGGCTTCTCCTCTGAGGTGGTAGCATTGGGATATTGAGCCTTAGCATAGCTAAGTGCCGCGCTTAGCTCTGTCCTAGAGGACCCAATCCTTGGACTACAGCTGGATCTGTGTCTTGGTAGCTGGACCTTCTTGTCAGGTGTCACCTCTTGGTTGTTATGCTTGTTTGGGCTGAGGGGGGAAACCATATGCAACTCTTGGCGTCCCGGTTCCTTTGTCCCAGGCCCAGCAAAGCATTCGCTGATACATCTATTGATACTCTCATGAGCTTTGTCCATTATCTCCACTGTCTGAATGTCACTTTTGTCACTTGGTCTTCGGTCGACAGTGGTGTCACCGTATTCGTGAGCATACCGATGCTCCTCGGCCAGCTGCAGATTCTCATCACGGTGTCTGCTGAAGACCTTCACAGCACTCGGCGGAGAAACAGCCTCACTGCAAAAAGACATGAATATGAAGAGATATGTGTTTCACAAGTTGTGGTGCACCAACACTAGCATTACACAAATACGTTTGGGGAGCTTTTTAGTGGAAGTAGAAGCACAATCCTTGTACTGTGCATTCAAGGAGAGAGGTGCGACGTGTGATAGAATAATGACAGAACCATTGAACATTCTGCCGTGACAAAGCACAACTGACTTCTGACGGATTTCGGTTTTGTAATCCCCTATAATGTCTCATTCATAAAAGGGATTAAGTGACTACAAAGCCACCTCAATGGAAAGCTAATGGGTTTATTAGAAGAGCCTCCGTTCCGCTAGCCCTGTCACAAACCCTGAGGGCCAGAGTTAAGGCAGTACGTGGTATGGCACGTTGCCCTAGGTAGTTTCAGGGATTAAGCCTTGCTGCAACAATGTCCCTGCTATACCACTGGGCTAGAAGAGGGTAGGGGTTACAAAGAGGGATCTTACAGATAGTGACTCACTGATATCTGGTTTTACTACTGGCTGGTTCACCAAAGGGTCAAAGAGAAAGATTCTTTTAATGTATTGTATAAATACTGGCTTGACTAATATGATATTTGAAAGTTACAGTAAAGATGTATTGTCAGTACAAATTGAGGGAAGCAATGAGCCAAAGCAAATACAGCAGTCCTGGTTCTTAGTGAATACTGGCATCCAAGGAGAAAGAGTTGAGTTGACTAGTAGTCCAGATGTTATTTGCATTATTGCCCTAGATTATATAATGTATTATAAGTTTCTTATTTTAAAAACTGCTTATGTGCTTATGAATTACTGCAAATTTTCTTTCTATTATTATTTTCATAAGATACAAATGTATCCTCTCTTAACCACTCAAATGTATCTGAAGCTTCTTGCAAACATTCTGTCACTGATTTAATGTATAATGTATTTATTTAGCAGATCATTTTATCCAAAACGACATTTACAGGGAGATTTGAGCCTGCGACCTCTAGATCTGCAGTCACATTCTCTAACACTGAGCCATACCCACCCCCATTTAAGATGTTCTTAAAATAGCATGCATGTCTAGACACTTTCATTTGTTCCAAAACAAATGATCAAATATAGAGCTGTGTCCTCTATTTACCTCTCAAATCAGTCTTAGAATGTTGTGAAATCGTATTCCCAGAAAACCCCATGGTGCCTCCTTCTCAACCACTGCGACCAAACAGTCTCAAGCTAGACTCCTCACCTCCCTCAACCTCTTTTAACATTGTGTCGGGTCAAAGGTGGACTGTCTACGGTGGTCTCGCCAAAGCCCAGAGAATGGGGGGGGGGGGGGCGCCGCACTCCCCCGAGCTATTGGAGCCCATGGTTTGACCCGCGGTGGTAGACACCACTCGCTTTTCATGTTTTGTGCTATGTAATTCAGAAAGGTCACATAGATAAGCGTGTAGAGAGGTTGAACACCGTTTCATGTTCTGGTGGTCTGTCCAGGACGATCTGTTTGTAGCTAGGAGCCGATTTAGTCAAACATCTAATTTGCTAAATGTTGGTTCAAAGCGCTGCACACTCTTTGAATCTGACATATTACAAAGCTAACATTTCTGACAGGGAATTTGTCTTAATGACAAGGTTATGAAGATTTATATGCAGATTTAAACACAAATATTTATAGGGTCTTGTTAATGGTTCCCAACAAAAAGAGCTCTGTCAACCAACTGAATATGATCAGTACCACATCTCAGAATCCTGTGAAATCCTCAGTTCATGCTTTCAGTCTGTCCTTTTTTGGGTTAGTACCATAATCCACTCACCCTAGCTCCCTGCGCTGTGCGTCCTCCAGTGTGTAGACCTGTTGGAGTTGAGCCTGACAGAAGGCTAGGAAGCTGCCCTCAGGCAGGGTGCTGCAGAGCACCACACCAGTAGGGGGTGGTGGAGAGGAGCCAGGCGGATGACCATCCACATCCCTTAGACCAGGCACTGCCTTCAGCAAGGACGACCTGAGCAAGACAACAAACTATGTCAGGTAACCAGAAGAAGGGTTTTGATTGAATAATGGTCTTAAATATGATGATTGTGGATCACAAAGCCAGGCACATTCTGATTTTCAGATGCAGCATTGACAATACACTGTACTGATGAAAGTGACAAGGCTGTATAGCTGTATTACATGGACACAAACTTGATTTATTCATGATCCCTGCAAAAAGTAGTCTCCTCTAAATGATTACAAACTGTTTTCAACACTGATTTATTGTACACTGGTGGAAACACCAAAGCTTGAACTGTTTTTCATAGCTTGTATAAATAATATTGAACCAAACTAGTGTTTTTACCTATAGAAAAACAATATGTATGACAAACACACCAAATGTTGCATCTCAGGCCAACATAGTTTAAAAATCTCCATACAAACAAAGGAGGGCAGAAGAAAAGCACTGACAAAAGTGACAAGCTGGGATTAAAGACTGGGAATGAGAATCTGGGCAGTGGCCCTGGCAAAACCTTACTTTGAAGTTTATTTTCTTTTTCTTTTTTTTTACAAAAACATGACTAATGAAGATGGGTAAGAAATGTCTGATGTTGACAAAGTGGAGTTTAGGCGTCTTAGGAATTCAATAAACCTTTCAGAGAAACAAAATCATCTAAATGTGATTACAGGATGATGGCAATGTGAAAATACAGAAAGACAGCGGTAGAGAGAGGGGGGCGGTATTCCTGGGAAAAGCTTTATAATTCGGTGACGTACGATGTTCTAATTAAGAAATTAAGGAAATTGAGTTTTTAAAGGACGTCAGAGCAAAATCATTTGACCTTGCGTTGCAATAAAGGCACACTGTGCGTTTTAGTACAGGAAACTTGTAGACAAATTTCCAGGTTAACATGGACATTTCTCGCCCTGTTACACTTAAATTGTATTTATTACATTGAAAATCAACGTATGTGATTACTTTATCAGTTTTAACACAAAATTGTAGTGATGTATTAAAAGAAGAGTGGGAATGATGCGCATCAGACGTCTTCCTTACATGGTGTACGTAATACAGTAATACAGTACACCTACACACATTTCCTTTCTGGGTTTGTCTATAATTCATGATTTTTCCTGCCCTGGCTTACGTATCCACACACTATCAGTCAGATCACTTACACCCTAAAATGAATTAAATGTATTTTTTTCCCTGCCTATACTCTGTACCCCGTATTGTTGTTGTAACTATTATACTGTACCTAAACAATGTTTAAAATTGTTCTTTTTTTCTAAATTAGCAAAGATAAACAAAAAAGGTTTACCTTTTGAAATGTGTTCATATGGATGGGGTAGTGTGTATAGATAGGTCAAGATAGTTTTTTTTACACTGTACATTTTTTTCGACTGTAAAGTTGAAAGTTGAATTGTTTAAAAGGGTGTGAATACTTTTTCAAGGGAATTGTCCTGTAGATAATGAAATCCAAAAAGGATCATGGGTGTCTCAAATAATGGATACAGTAGGCAGCACATGTTGGTCCCTGGTGACTCCAGCTTAATAGTTCCTTCATCCCTCTCTTGCTCTTTCATCCACAACAGGGAACATATTTCATTTAGTGAAGACTTCCTTGAAAACACAGCACTCTTTAAGGAGAGCTGATTAATTAGCTCGGGAGCTTTCTTCTTCCCCCTTCACTAGATCAAGCCTGCTTGGGGCCAGTGTAATTCTTAACCATAGCTTTTTGGTCCTTTAATTAAACTGGTGTTTTCTCTGGCCGGTGATAAAAAGGTCTGGGCCAGGAGTAAGGAAATAGAGGGAGGTTAATTCCATTGTTGGCCATTGGAGGTTAGGTATAGTTGAACATAATATTTTGACTTGTTTCAACTTAGAGTTAAGGCAGTAAGAAGAATCAGCAGATTAACCCTGTCTCAGTGTGGATTGTGAATTAAATATAGTAAATCATGTTTGACATTGATTTAATTAGAATAGCAATGAGTATGTACTGTAATTTTTTTTTTTTTTACATTTGTCACTGAAATGATGTTTGTTGTAAGAGTATAATCTGGAGTAAATGTGTATGATTGCTAATTGATATAATGGTACAATGCAACCTATAACATATATTTGACAAACTTTCGAATGTTTTTATGTTCATGAAATATGACACTGACTAAAATTAATATTAACAAGAGTGTCACTTCAAACCAAATAAAAGTCACTATTATAACTCTGAAATGGATTCAAAAACACCACATTGAATTTGAGGACATCTTCTTGCACCATAAGGTGCATCCAATCCAAATGTCGACTCATTCCATCACACTTAACACCGATACAAGGAAAATGGTTGGCACAGTAAATTAATGAGCAAATTGACATGAAAAGTTAATGGATTTTTCTGTTGAATAAATATTATTTGAATTACCGCCACTTAAAGGCTATGTGTGCGCGGATGTCAGTGGCACGTTAGGTAATCGAATCGGGTTCCCTGGATTGTCTGGGTAATCCGTGCATGTGGACAGGAAGGCCCATGTTTAAATGGAATGTTTACACTCGCTGCCTTATTCACCTCAGCCTCCTCCTCCCTCTGCCTCCCCCTCTTCCTCCCCCACACCCAGCTCACTGTCTATGAGCATAACCTTAGAGAGGACGTTTTAAAGGCATGTTCCGTTTTTATATCCACCTCAACTGGTATTTGCATGACTAAAAATGTTATTTTATCTCTTTAGCAAACACTTTACTGTGCACTTTACTTTTCTTACTGTGTGCAAAAGTACGAAAAACGTGACTGACCACAATACCATCCCATGATTTATCAAGAGATACTAAGAGAAATATATATTTTCTACAATGTACAGTTGGGTACTGTAAGCTTGCAACAAATCAACCTCTCCATCATGCCTTGTTGAGGTTTTTCTTGTTGTGATGTTCTGGTTCCACAGCTTCTTGGTGTTGTATGTCTGCTAATATTTGCTTGCTGCCATTTATGTTGTGTGTTTGTTTTGTTCAGTCGTCCATTTTTGTTTAGTCACTATCCATTAGTATAAACAAGAATAAGAATGTTTCTAATTAACCTGGGAAAACAGAGTTTAAGTAAAAATCCTTTAACAGCAACATAAACCCTTTCAGGATTGTGTGTGTCGCAACTCTAAGGATGTGCCACTGTCCCTCTCATTGTACCGTGCCTACAGTACTGTACCTCCAGTCGACTTCCTGTTGAAGTGGGTTTCCCGTCAGGTCCACATCCAGAAGAAAAGGACACCTCTTCAGACTCTCACACACATTCTCCACCTCTAACAGCAAGGAGGGGAAAAAAACATGGTTTAGTTTTTAAGTTCTTTATATTTTTTGTGTATTCAGCTTTGAGTTAGAAGAGTTAGTGGTCGATTTACAGTATGTATTTATCATAGTTGTGATATCATAGGAAAATGTTAAGTAGAATGAGAGTTGGACATTTGACTGGAATGGTGTGGAATGATATGGAAACATGAGAGAAGACCAGGTAATGGCTTAAATGTCTTATACAATTATATTAGGAGAGTGTGTGTAATATACATCTGATGTAGTTGGAATACAACATAAAGCCTTTTGAGAGAATGTCAAATTGCAAAACTAGCTTATTGATAAACTCAAAACTGGTTTCTTTTCAAATTTCTTCCATCATTATTTACAGTAAACTGAGTATTTTATCACTTCTCAAATGTCTGAAACACTCTGAACGACATTTCATTTTTCTTTTGTTACACTATCATCATTTTGTTTACTGACCTGAGAGGCAGTTGTGGCTGAGATCCAGCTTTTCCAAAGACACAAAGTCAGACAGCAAGGGAACCTGGGTAATACTGAGGAAACACACAACAGCGCTCACACACAAGGTTCGTACTCACATGAAAAATGAACATACCATAACATGTAGCAGGTACAATGTCTCCGATATTCCGGTATGACACAGGAAATCGTTATGTTGTGCAGAGCTTTCAATGGATCTCCAAACCCTGAGTGTGTTGTACCTGTTCTGTGCCACAGAGAAGAGCTGCAGTAAGGGCAGCCAGCAGGCCGTGAGGCCCCCCATGGAGGAGATGTTGTTGTCCTCCAGATGCAGCTCTTGTAGGAGGACCTGGTTCTTCAACAGAGGGGGCTGAGGGAGAGCGAGAAAGAGAGATAGGGAGAGAGAGAGGGGTGAGAGAGAGAGAGAGAGAGACAGAGAGAGAGGGGGTGGGGGGTTGATAGAAAGAGTGAGAGGGGGACAGAAAGGGAGAAAGTGAGGGATAAATTGAAGAGAGAGAAAAAAAAGAGAAAGAGGGAGAAAGAGAGAGCGAGGGAGAGAGAGAGAGCGAAAACAATTATTATGGTTGAACAAGAAGTTCTGGGTGTTTCCGTCAGTTGCTGAGAGCCACCCCTGTTGCAGGGCCAGAGGGACGATGATTAATCAATGTCAGTCATTGCAGTCCTGCTGTGAATAGTCACTGTCAGTCACAAGGAGAGTTGAGCTGTCATCCTTAATACTTTAGGAACTTGTGCATGGTGTCTCAAACAACATTTGATTTGTATATTAGGCTGCATTGTGGTGCATTTCACAACTAAATGATTTGCTCAATGATATTGCCATTACGAGTGAACCATAAAAAACAACACTGATATTTTCAACCACAAGTTACTTTATTACTGTACTACTTCACAACTGTACTGCAATTCATCCTAGGGAACTCAACTATATGATCCCACATTTGTCAAGAGAAACATCTTTGTACTAAATACCTCCAACAGAATATGTATTCTTTCAGTGGGAATGACTTAGGGTAACACCTTCACAGCTTGGTTCAGTTTACCTGTTCATACGTGTTCATATGGGCTACATAGAGATGATCCAAAACATTATAACTGCTCACAGGTGAAGCGAATAACGCTGGTTATCTCCAAACAAGGGCACATGTCAAGGCCTGGGTACATTAGATGGTAAGTGAACAATCAGTTCACGTGGTCAACATGTTGGCGGCAGGAGAAATGGCATGAGTAAAGAGTGACTTTGACAAGAGCTTAACTGTTCTGGCCAGACGTCAGAGCATCACTGAAACGGCAAAGATGGTGGGGTGCTCGAGGTGAGTAGTGGTGAGTACCCTGGATCCTGTGTGCCAGGATCAGGTACATCCCTTCATGGCTATGGTATCCCCTGATGGCGGTGGTCTCGTTCAGCGGGATAACGCGCCCCCCGCTGCCCCACTTGCAACACATTGTTTGGGATTTTGACCGATGTGGACAATAAAGTTGTTTGTTTCTTACCTCAGTGAGGTTGTTGGCCCTCAGGTTGAGTGTGTTGAGCAGGGCACAGTTGTCCAAGCCCTCCACGGTGCTCAGGTGGTTGGAGGAGCAGTCTAGGTGAAGGAGTGTGTATACCACCCTCAGCTCTCTGGTGCTTATCAGCTGGTTGTGGTCAATGCAAAGCCTCTGTAGCTTCTTCAAGGACTCCAAACCACCTTCAGAGGGGGTCAACAAAAATGTTTAGCATAGATTTATATTACTAGGTTTAATCCTATCAAACAGATCTATTTGACTAGATTTAGTCCTATGAAAAGAGCTTTATTTGACCAGGTGTAGACCTATCGGCTGTTTTTTAGGAGACCTAAAAGACAGCATGCTAGTTTGATGTAAAAGGTAAATTTGACATAAACACACATGCTCATGAAAATAACAATGAATTACAATTTGGATTTCAAGATAACACAGTAAGCTTACTCTATGATTGCGTACTGTAACTCAAACATTAACGACTAAGAGCTGTAGCTTAGAAAGCAGGAAAAGGTATGCACACAAGTATTAGGATAAAAAATACTTAAAAACCGTCAGGATTTAATAGTGGAAAGTTACAGTATAAGTACTGAATGAGATGTCAAGAGTGCTACACAATAGGTATAATATCAGTAGATCTGGGAGTCAGGTGGCTGAGCGGTTAGAGAATTGGGCTAGTAATCAGAAGGTCGCTGGTTCGATTCCTGGCCGTGTTAAATTATGTTGTGTCCCTGGGCAAGGCACTTCACCCTACTTGCCTCGGGGCAATGTCCCTGTACTTACTGTAAGTCGCTCTGGATAAGAGCGTCTGCTAAATGTAATGCAATGTAAATCTCATTTGAGTGAGGATCAAGTTTTTTTTTAAAGTAACAGTCAAAGGTCAAACATCCATAAAAATGCATTTATCCTTTGTGGGCAATATCTATTCATGACTTCAGGGATACGCTATGCTTATCCACAGTAATGTGAATGAAGTCTCACTTCAATGTATATAGAGTGGTGGTTAAGTTTGAGAGGTGTAAAGGGCTGTTTGAGAAGGTCAATGCTGCCCTCTAGAGGAAAGTATTGTTAAAAGGACATCTATCGCTAAAAGGCGTTTAAAGAATATGCATTATTGCTATAACTAACTAAATAAAGAATATTGGTTTAAAATATGCATAAAAACGAATAGGAAATCATGAATAACAACACACACACAAGCAAGTGTAAATGTACACAAAACATGAGCTTGAACATTTGCCTTGTTCGACACACTACATTGGCTATTAAGTGTTTGTACTTGTGAATATGCATTCAGTCTTGCCTCACCAATGCGAGTAATTAAGTTATATGACAGCTCCAGCACTGTCAGGTTCACAGCTCCTTCTAAACCATGGATAGATGTCAGGCGGTTCCGGCTGAGGTGGAGAACCTGCAAGTTCACTAGATTCTCACAGTCCACAGATGTGATCACATTTTCCTGTAAAAGGAATGAAGCAAAATCCGCATTTCTCAGAACTCCACAAAAAAATTATCATGTTGATTCAATATCTGTGAGCTACTGCAAATAAGTAGCCTACACCATAAATAGATTTAGGAGGTTTGTGCAGGAGGATTAAGCGTAGACTCCAAAACCTAATACCAATGGTGACTGTCCATAAAAGGCTTGGCTTTATCTGTTTCAGAGAAACTGTGGAAAAATGTAAGATTTACCATTGGCATATGGTAATCCTAATCGGTAGATCAAGACTTACCTCATATTACCTTATTAATATCTTATATTATAAAAAAAGTATAACTATATAACTTATAACTATAAAAATATATTATAACATTCAGTGTTATCATCATATTATGATATTGATTCAGATTGAGTCTTGTCTGCCCCCGTTTTACCCAATGTCTATTCCTCATGTCTTGTGCTTAGACAGGGCAGAAAGCTGTCAGGCTCATACAGTATGACATAATAACGACTGGTTAAGGACCAGCTGCTGTGTTTAATGTCAGTGCTTTCTCTGTGTTCACTATAGAAAAACGATCGGGGGTCTGGTATCCACTAAGTTGACTGACGAATGAGAATAAACTCCAGATTCATTGAAGTCAAACCGTTAGTGGAGACTGACCTTCCTTTGTTCCATAAAACCGACACGTGCAAACATGTGTATTCACCTGTACATCTATGTAGCGAAGCTCCACACACTGGCCTAGTCCCTCCAAGGCTCTGAGGCCACAGCGCCTGAGGGTGAGGGACTGTAGTCTGGGGCAGTGGGCCAGGGTGGAGAGAGAGCAGCCAGGGAGGTTTTCCACACACACCGTGGTCACCTGTAAAAGAATGCGGTCGAATCATCTGCGATCGTCTTTGATCATTGCTAGAGTGAGTTGGAGTCATTTGGATTGATTCTGAGAAATGAAATTCTTCTGGGTGAAAAAGGCCGATAAAAAAGAAGAAGAAGAACAACACAGAGAGTTTGTGCCATTTACTGTATGCAAGCCCAAAGTAGGATTTAAAAAGTGTGTTTCAGGGTCAGCGAATGAAAGTGCAGAGGGCGTAATAGGGGTTTACCTCTTGAAGGGAGCCCCAAGCTCCATGTTGCAGTAACACATCTGGGGAGATAGGGGGCAGGCAGTCCCCAGCAGTGGCTCTCCTTGCCCTCCTTCTCTGTGGCGTTTGCATCTTCCTCTTATTCTGCAGTGAGAGTTTGGACCAGGGGATACAGTCCTTCATCCAGGCCAGTCTCTTCTGCTCCGTTTGCTCTGATAAGGTCATGAACCCGGAGTTACAGGATGCTGGGACAGGGTCAGGGGTCATCTGTTGAGGGTCTATGGTGGTGGTGTTAGGGTAAAGGTGAGAGGGACTTCCTTTATCCGCTGTTTCAGGTGTGGAGTCGTGTATAGTGCTTTCTTTCTGTGATGTAGATTCTACTAGGTTTATGTCATCTATTAGTCTGATGGTGTGTTGATGTTTGTTAGTCTGATGGTTGAGATTAGGTTGGATTTTTCTCTCCTCCTCCTCCTTCCTTTTATCATCCTGCTCTTTCTTTCTAATCTCCTCCTTGTGTCTTTTCTTGTCTGCTGCTACTTTCTTTCTCCTCTCCTCCATCCTTTGCTTTTCTTCCTCCTGCCTCTTTCTATTCTCATCCTCCCGCTTCCTGTTGTCTTCTTCTATTATTTTCTCCTTTTCCATCCTCCTCTCCTCTTCCTCCCTTATCTTCTTCTCCTCTTCCTCCCTTTTCCTCCTCTCCTCTTCCCCCCTTATCCTCCTCTGCTCTTCCTCCCTTATCCTCCTCTGCTCTTCCTCCCTTCTCCTCCTCTCCTCTTCCTCCCTTCTCCTCTCCTCTTCCTCCCTTCTCCTCCTCTCCTCCTCATCCCTCTTCCTTATCTTATCTTCCTCCCTCCTCCTACTCTCCTCGTCTTCCCTCTTGCTCCTCTCCTCCTCCTTCCTCCTCTTCTCCTCCTCCTCCTCCAGCTTTTGCTCGCTCTCCAAGCGCAGACGCTCCACCTCCTTGGCCCTTTCATACTCTGCTCTCCTCCTCTGTAGCTCTTGCTCCTCCCTTTCCCTCCTCCTCCTCCTCTCCTCCTCCATCTCCCTCCTATGTCTCTCTTCCATTTCCCTCCTCCTTTGGTCCTCCTCACGCCTCCTTTCCTCCTCTCTCCTGCAGTGGAGCCTGGCTCTGAAGCCCCGGCGAGCCAGCAGGCCTCGGTAGCCAGCCTGGATCTTAATCGCCGCACCCCAGCGCAATGCTTCTGTTCTGCTCTTCTCCTCCTTCAGCATCGCTTCCAAGGCCCTCCTCTCATCCTCCATCTGTCTCTGTAAGCTGCTGATTAGCTCCTGGTTGGCATGTAAGATATTAGGATTGAAGCCGTTAGGATACTACAACGATGTGCCCCAAGCCCCTATCAAATAGAATAGGTGTATTAGTGGCATTGGTAACAGTTTACCAGTCTTATTTTTTTAATTAGGCACATATTCATGGATCAGAAAGATTTGGAATAGTGTGAGATGAAGGCTAGGTCTTTCATTGCTTCCAATAATCAAAGCCATTTTGATCTGCATTAAGGGAGACAGGACTAGGTTCAAATGTGTATATATTTTTTTTTTATGTCATTTAGCAGACGCTCTTATCCAGAGCGACTTACAGTAAGTACAGGGACATTCCCCCGAGGCAAGTAGGGTGAAGTGCCTTGCCCAAGGACATTCGTCATTTGGCACAGCCGGGAATTGAACCAGCGACCTTCTGATTACTAGCCCGATTCCCTAACCGCTCAGCCACCTGACTACCACAATTTTGTGTATTTTTGTGTATGTAGGGACACCTGTTGTTGAAGAAGCTCCTTTTGGCGTTTCTCCTCGGTCTCTGTGTCAATTGTCTGCATGCCTATTCTGAGAGGCTGCATGCAAAAAAGGACTATCAACAACAATGACTGGGAATTGTGTTGTTCCTATTGTGATATTCATTGATAATTATAAGACCTCCATGATCAACAATCTCACCTCATTGGTCCCTTCTATCCGTCTCAGCTCGTCTTCAAAGTCTCTTTGCCGACGTTTCTTCCACTCCTCCTGTTCTCTCTCCTCGTTCCGCTGCTTCTCTCTCTTCGCCTGTAACTCCACTGTTCTCATCTCGTCCTCCTCTATCATTTTTCTCTCCAAGGCCTTTAGTTCGAGATGGAATTGCCGCTCAGACTCAAGATGCTCATCAGATCGAACTCCGTCTGTGTCTAAACAGAGAACAGGTCATGTGTGGATTAAGGTTTAGTATTACACAGATGACAATCTCTGAAAGCAGGGTTTCATATCCACTTTCGAATTGACATTAGACAAAGTACAGAAATAAACACTGACTTCCGATGTTCCAGTCCACTTGTGATTCACTGGGACAATTGGTGCCACCTGGTGGTGTGTCCATCTCCTTATTTATTTCCTCTGAAATTACCTGCATACAAAAAAAATCACCTGTTACAGAGCACTGTCATTGAGGTAAATGTAGGCTATTTCAGTAAACAAAAGCCTAAAAACAGCCTAAAAACTCACATCTGGCTCGTATAATTTCACATTTCCGTCAAAGTCAGCTGCATCTTGGGACAGAAGGTCATCCGAACAACTTGCATGGATCGGGGACACATCTGAAGCTGTCAATTATAATAAAGGTGAAAAGGAACTTGGAGTAGTGCAGGATATTGAATAGATACACGATGCAAGAGTTAATAACCTACATGTAATTGTAAATCATGAACCAAGAGAACAGCCCAATCATTGGACATGGTGCAGTGTGGTGCTGGCAATACTGTGGTGCATGGTACACTAACTAACCTACCTAATGACATCATGAAATATCTAAGAAACAGAAATGACATGCAAATGTTGGCATCACTGTCAAAGGTGTATACAGTGTGTTGGTGTTACATTTATATTAGCGGCCAGAGAGTTTTGCCAGGGTAGCCTACTGTTGTCACTTCCTTTTGGAGCTGTTGAATACACGTTACGGTCTATCCTATTTGTTTAGTGCTTTGGATTTTAAAAAGTGTTAGCTACATTGATTGTAGCCCAGAAGAAGTAAGTGGTCTGTAGAAAAGTGGAAGTGTGCATCCTCAGTGTGACCTCAGGGGAAACACGGTCTGAAAGCAGCCAGACAGTATCCCTTGGGGCACGATCTTACCATCATTTTCTAAGTCCTCAAGAATGAGATGTTCCAAAGCACTTGCTCTTCTCCTGACGACCTCCACATACGAAAGTATTGACTCGGGGATTTCAATTATGTCCTGGGAACATGGTGGTAAGAGTTAGGAACTGCGGACAGTTATGGTGTATTAAGAGTGAAACACATTTGCGTTTACTTTCTATAAGCTTGCTCTAGTTAGTTTGCAAGATACATTACATTTCGATTTAGGCATATTCCTTGGCCTCCACCATAACTCATTCAAACCATTACAGAACAGAGTAACGTACGTCGTCATTATCTGCCTCCTCCTCAGATAAGTAAAATTCCTCTTCATCAGTAATGTCTTCAAGATCAGAGTCGTTAATGTTGGGTTTGCTTTGGTCTTGCTTAGTGATGTCTTCATCAAATGTATTGACATCCATGTTCTTCAGACAGTGCCCCGATCAGACGGGTCATACACAAACTGTCTTTCCAATGTTCACGAAAAAACAGGCGGTATGCTTAACGCATGTCAGTTATTAACTACACATTTAGGAACAATGTAATGATAGATTATCTAGCTAGCTAGGTAGTTTGTTGCATTTAGCAAGTTGTTGATAGCATGTTCCGAGCGATGAATTGCATACACGCGTCCAAATGGAACATTGGTTGCCATGGAAATGAAAACCACAACAGGAGCCTGCAGGAACACACAACACTGATACCGTAACAGAAATATGCGTGTTCTTATTGGAGAGGTAAATAGTTAACATATTTGGGTAATTACTAGATAATATGAATATGGAGGATGAGGTTATGATTGTGTCAAACTGCAACAACATTTGCATTTCAGTAGTTTACTAGAGTAGAGGGAAAAGGAGAAGGAACGTGTTTTCCTCAGTCAGGAAGTGGGTGATCGAATTAGTAGTTACTTCTACAGTTACAGTTTTTCTGTTCACTAATTTTAGTGTGTTGTGGGTTGAAAAGAATGTACTGCCTTCCTATAAATTGCCATTTATTTTATACTTTCTCCCTCCCTTTCTCTCTGTCTCCCTCCTAACAGCTCAAACAGAGCTACATCCATAGTTCTGCTATTGCACAGCCATGTACTGTTAACACCAACAATACACTGTCTTTGTGACATTTTATAACAAAAAAGGTAATTATGATGGGTGTTAAAAGTCCTGAACTTTCAGCCTCAGCTTTTGTGGAGATTCCAGTGCTGCCCACACAGGTAGCCTACTCCCATACCCGTTCTCAAGGGCTTTCAAAGGGGACTTTCAAAGTCACATTCCTCGTAGTTTTCAATGGAGAACAATATGTTCCCTTACGTCTGTGGTTTTGAAACATAGAGTCTACTTATTGTCACTTTTGGCTGCATAGTGAGGCAAACAAAACGTGAAAGTCAGGAGTGAAGTGGTAATGGATCAGGCCAGGCCTATCGCTCAGAAACAAACATCAAATTCAATCAAAAGACAACAACACAAACACAGCAAAAAACTGCCACTAGGACAACTTCCCATGTACAGTAAACGGCCAAAAGTATATATGGACATCTGACCATCACATCTATAGAAGCTCATTGATAACATTCCAAAACCAAGGGCATTAACATGGAGTGTTATTGGAAAGCCTATTGGAAAGCCTTCCCAGAAAAGTGAAGGCAGTTAAAACAACTCCCTATGAATGCCGATGATTTTGGAATAAGGTTCAATAAGCAGGTGTTTGTATACTGAGTGATGTCCACATACAATTGGGACCATATAGTGTGGTATGTAAGGTCATATGTATGAATGCAAGGTCAAAGGTCAACCTCATGGATGCCACTGACATCTGCATGTAGGTCTAGTTTATGAGGGTTGTTGCGGGTCAACGCGCAACTTCAGTGACAGCACTGATAGGAGTGAAGGGAGAATTTGGCGGAGCCCTGTTGTTGAAGTCAAACTGTCCATCCTTTTGTTTCATTAGGTCCCCTAAGAAGCATTCACCAAGTTCAATTGCTCAAAAAGGCCCCATCAGCAAGCCTTGTCCACTCCAATTAGGGCCGGACCTTTTGTCGTTGGGCAAGGTGTCCGGTGCTTTTGTCCGCGAGCACGGAACCCAGACAGCGACTAGACAGGCCCAAGCTGCAGATTTACACAGCAGATTACTCCAGTCAATGGCGGCTCCGGCCCTAACAGAGCAATGGTTTAGATAGTGCCTGTGTGTGTACACTGCCAAGGGTTTTCTGTTACTCGTCTGTAGCCATTATCTGGACTGGAGCAGCCATGGCGCTTCAAGCCTATCATTTCCATCGGTGACTTTGAGATAGAGGAGGGGGTCACTGGGAGGAAGACCAAACATGTGACTCTCTAGTTCCCATGTGTCTTCGGGTTTGTCTCCTGACGTTCAGCTCAAGGAATAAATTGATCAGAATGAAATGGAGTGGGATTCTACATTTTCCTTGTGAAGAGATTAGTGTTGGAATCTCCCCAAAGCCTGTCTAACTGTCTTTTTAATCTTGATCTTGGTCTGTCTTTCTACTTAATGTCCTTTCTTTAAAAAATTATCTGTGTTACTTTCAAAATCTGACGTTCCCCTCTCACCCACCCCCCGCCACCAAAAATGAAAACATGGATAACCCAACACCTTTCAAAGAAGTTGGAAGTTGCTCAAGGTTCATAGAAGTTTAATTGTATTAGGTGCACTTGAGAGGCCAACATTTGACTGAAATAATCCCAAATGAAAGACATCAGTCAGAAATGTGAGGCATAGGCCTAATCGCTAAAATTGTGATTACTGTCCATCATAGGAGATACTCCCCAACATCGGAAAGCTTTGAAATTAGCTAAAATTGGCTTGACTCACCTACTTCAACTCTTCACTCCCATACAGGGAAGAAAAGAGATTAACGTTGTTATAGAATTATAATACTGGAACAAAACTTAGGTCTTGTTATGAGTGAAACATTCCACATACGAGATTTGGAAAAAATGACTAAAGTTATGTTTATGTTTGTAGTATGGCCTCATTATGACAAAGCTGCCTAAAATGACTACAGGATTACCATAATTAGACATTCCCTAGTTATAAGCAAGGTTTAAGAAATTATCTTTTGGAGCTAGTTTCACTGAGTTAGTAGGACCACTGTTGCATGGTCTTGATCTGACCTGAATTTTTTTCCAAATGTGCATGCACTTGACAAGGTTTGTAGTACATCATAATAAAATCCCAATGTGTATGATTCTAAGGAAAACAAAGTTTTAACTGCGCCTTTTAGGCCTACTTTTTTACTCCGGATAAATGGCTTTGTGAGTAAGGATGCAGATGTGTAGAATGGTTCATTCATTGTAAGGATTGCATGAATTTCCCCAGAGAAACTGAATGGCATTGGAGAGTGATAGACTAGGCTTTGTGTCGAGACCACACTCTATGTAAAGGGCCAGCTGTGCAGACTGTGAAGGACTCAATGACTATACTACAGCAGACATGACACACAGGTTGAGACTCTTTGGAAAACAGTATATCCGTATTATTCCATTATTTTGATGATGAGAAACGAAATAACTGTATTTCACAAATAGTTTCAATTAAAAAAAGTTGTCAGTCTAGTAGGTTGCAAAAATCTTGGGCTTTGGCTCTATTGTCACTCATACCAGCCACGGTGTACATTCTGGACAACCCCAGGTCTGAATTCCTCAGAAGATCTGCCATTTACATATTCTCAGAATCCCATGACTTGAACTAGCCGCGTGACACAGAACTGTCTCGAGTGAAAGGAGGCTTTATGGCTATACTTTGTAATTAATCCTCTCTTTGTCAAAGCATATCACGCCTCCCACCATAAGAGCTTGGGAGGCAACCCGCTGTCCATTCTTAAATCCCTTCACATTAGTTCCATTAGTCCACTTTTCTTCAAATTAACTGTATTCAGAAGAAGGAGAGAGGACCTGTGGATGAGCTGAGAGTAAAAAGTGTGTGTGTGTGACAGAAAGAGAGAGAGAGAGAGAGAGAGAGAGAGAGAGGTTGTGTGTGAGTGAGTTAGAGATTGCATAGAGATCGACGTAAATAAAGTTGAAAGACATGGCACATTGATTCCAAAAGAAAGCCCCTGCCTTAGAGCTGGCCTCTATATTGTGTAATTCATTCAGTAAAATGGAATCATTCTGTATCTGAGACGCAGAGGAAAGAGGATTCAAAAGGCATGTGACCACTAATAAATAACCAAATGAGGCTCAGAATGGAGGTCTGTGGTGTTTCACATTTGGGAAATAATAATACAGTACCAAAAATTATGTTGTGCATTTTATTTAAAAAATGTAAACCTTGGTGAACGTTCTCTACACTTCCAAATTCTAAAGATCCAAAACAGAATTGAACAGTACAAATAATTTATTGGCTTTAAAATCTTTCTCTGACAGAAAAGCTACAATTATGGAGGGAACAGTTACTACAAAACAACATTGTCAGATAATAATGTCCTTTCTCCCATATACCCTATGGCCAGACAACACTTCCTTTGAGGCTTCAATCTTTTGACATCAAAATGATTTCGGTTGCCTCATGAGAACATCATGTTGCATCATTCTTATGATGTACTGGGTGACATGCATGCAGCATATCTTAGTACATAATGTTGGTGTTCTCCTGAAAACAATTTGTTCTGTTGAGGACATTGACAACGTGATTTTGCCTTTGACTGAGTGGAGACAAGACCATCATAAGCAATAGTTCACACGCCCTTTTAAGATGTTTAAAAGGTCACAAAGTAATCTGAGCGTTGAGGAATTGTCCAATACAAGCTCAGTATGTGACTTAATGTTTACAAATAGTAGGGACACTGCTTTCAAAATGACTGTAGCCTACATAAGTATAATGACTGTCCATAAACTGAGAAAAATTAAGTAAAAAGATAAGGAATTGGTATGCTTATGACATTTTATGATGAAGCAAACTTTTGGATGGAGATCTTTTTAAAATATTTCGAATCAATCTCATTTTTAAGTGGGTCTTGTTAAAGAAATTATTATTTGAAAAATGTGTTGTCCGGAACACGTTGTAAACTGCAGTGGGTTTCATAATTTGATCAGTTGTCAAGGAAAATCATGGATAAACGATAGCATGTCAGGAGGTTATGACGTTGTGAAAACCAATGCCTTAACTTTCCAATGGCAGTCTTGTGACTACCTATCGGGATCGGATTACCAAACTCTGGGTTAGCCCATGAAGAATTCAACAGGTAAGCTTTGGCAGCTTGCCATCTGTGACCTGTCCCTGTGTTTACCACCAAAAGATCAAAATAGACATCATCTAACAGAAAATAGGATGTACTGTGTTGTAACTCATTGCACACAACAGCCCTTTCTACATTTTCTAAAATGGTTTCTTTCTTCATGCTGTCTCAGGAAATATCAGTGATCCAACATGACTTGATAACGTAAAAAAACTTGTGGTTTTACCCAGCTAATCATGTTGGATAATCAGAAATTGGTTTGTTTTAAGATAGGAAATGTTGAAGTGCATCTGTTTCTTAAATGCCATTGGAAGCTGATGCTTTCAAAAACAATCTTACTTGCTTAAATCAAGCACATTACAACTAGAATAGCTCCGGAATCAAGCTATTGAGGGAAAATATTGAAAAAAAAGGCCACGATAAGTCTCGCAATGTGATATCTTCCCTTTAAAGCAGAAGAGACCATCTTCATGTTCTCATTTGCAATGATAAATCTATCATTCTGTAACAGCCCAGTCACCAGAACCTTCTGTCAGGTGACCTTGTGACCATATGATGTTTTTTAATATATATTTATATATATCCTGAAGACAAAGACATTAGTAAGGACTTTCAGGAGTTGAGATCGCACTTAGTCTGGGGGCCTGGGCACGTCTTACGAGGAAAGTCACCATCCTCAGCTGAGAAGAAGGCGTCGTCATTCCAGTCAATAACATCAGAGTCATCCTGAAGACTACATCATCCCCACCCCCACCCCTTTGAATACACAATACAGACACAAACCTGTCCTTGACCTAACTGGTGTTTGTTGTGTGTGTGTTCCTTGACAAACCTCAGTTTCTTGCTAAATGTTACATTCAAAACTCCACTTTGTTGAGAACTGTGTTTTTTAATCTGGTGCCACACTTGTGTACATGGTAGGGGCTGTTGAACTCACTGAGAGAATGCTTTGTTGGGGAGCTGTTAGCCTACATAGAAGAGATACTCTACTAGGAACAATCAATATCTATGTCTGCTCAGGCTGCACTCTCTGGGCTCTGACAGAAAGGGAGGGTTCCTGTGTAGAATATTTCTTGGCAGTTTACATTTCAGCCAAAAGATGTGTTGTAGGCAGGAAGGTTTGATAAAACTGGGTTGGAGAGTACAGTTGTTAAACTGAACTAATGGTGGATTCCTGTGTGAACACTCCACCAGAAATACTCACTCCAAAACAGAGATAGAGGGAGATATTATGTTGATTAAAAAAAAGTTGGAGAACTGTTCTTCATGATCTCTGGTTGGGTGTTTATTCAGGGTGGTTATTCAGCAGGGGTGTAGTTTACGCACACACTTGTCATGCGAACTGTACATTGGCATCAACAGACCTACTTTATAAATACATGGTTGCATTCGAAATTAAAATGTCATGCCAACTATACCACTTACAGTGAAATGCATATTGCTCAAAATACGGTTAACTGATTGATACAAACATATCGCAGCGGTAAATCTAGCCTACAATGACCTTTCATTAAATTAAGCAAAAATCACATGTTCGCACTCTATCCTCCAGTAGCCTAAAGCGGATGCGCATTGTGCTTTAATGTTGACTTAAATAAACAATCTTAGTCCCACAATATCGCCCTTGTAAATTCTGGCGTGTAACCATCACACACTGTATACCAACCCCCAACAGCCTGGTGAAGGAGCTTATAGGGGGCTTTTCGTAGTGGAACATACCAAAGTTCTGATGGGTGGACGACGGGTCTGGTTTTACGATATTGAAGCTAAATTACGGATTTGTGAGCGGAAGGCGGCACTAATTATCGGTTTTATACAGGTCCATAATCATACACAATTAGATGAGTACAATTTTTTTTTGTATTTACGTAAATAACTAAACGACTGAGGCTTGAAGCACCCCTATTTAAGCGCCACATCCTTCTGATGATACCTTGACAAGGCGAGGCGGTATGTCTGTTCACACACCGGCAATCGTGGACCAGAGAAGCAAGTGATAATGTCTGCCCCATGTATGTGCTCTCACAATTTCATTCCTTGAGACGCATTATCCAGTAAAGGACGACAATTTTTCAAAAAAAGTAAGCTTCTTTTATATTTTAATTCTGAGGATGGTTTTTCTTCATTGTAATAGGTTTATTTTTGTTTATATGCGGATACGCAGGATGGGGGTAGCGAATGATGAAATACTGCACATGGATGGCATAAGGACTGGGCGGGGATCAATTAATTTATGTACGTTTTCTGAACAAATTGTTCTTGAGTGCACAATGAGCCACACACCATATGCCTTTGAACACGCATTTTTCTCTTCTATTTTTAAAGGCCTCATTTACAAATGTTCGGTTGATGCTGTAGCCTACACATTTTCAGTCATACATGTTCCATGCAGTCCATTTCATAGTAGCCTATATCTTAAAATAAAGTAGTCTAAACAATTAGTCAATTAACACGTTTGTAGAAAGTGACATGTATGTCGTACCCTACAAGTGCAAAATGTAGGCTACATTAGGATAATTTATATATTTATATATAGGCCTATTTGAGATGCCGAAAATCATTAGCCTAATATTGTGAAAATCTAATGACGCCCAGTGCTTTACAAACGAGGTTAATCTGAAAGTGGTAAAGGGAATCTATTAATCACTTAAACCGGGGTTGGCAATTTGCTGATCCATTCTGCAGCGACATTGTTTTATTTTAGGGAGGACATTTTACTAACAATGTAGCATTTAAAACATGAAATTACAATTGACTATGGCGCGTGTAGGCTTATTGAACAGGTAATACTGTTTATCTCTATATTTCCATCTGCCACAACCCTACTGTGCCAGTGAGGAAAACGAGTGTTTGGGTTCATATGCAAATCGCCTCGTGCTCTGCGTCGGGGGCTGAATTATTTAGGCTGGTGGCAACATAATAGCCTTTGTATCAGGCAAACCTGTCATAGGAAAACTCCTTTCCGTGTTATGACCCTAGCATTTTTGCGACGAATTAATAAATAATGTCCTTTTATAGATTGTGGGGACATGTGCGGACAAGGGATTTCCTTTAGAGACCTTGCCATGTGATGTAGGCTATTAGGTTATTAAATGATACCCTATGTTGTGTGTAGGTAGCCTAAAGGCAACTCCAAATATACATTTTAAAGAATGAATAAAATGTAAAGTTATTGCTCACAGAATTATAGAATTATAGAATTTCTTATGAGGAAACAGAGATACTTCATTTGCTTTTATCTGGTTGAGTATTTCAGTCTATCCTTCATTTTTTATCATTTGTATTAGTATTGCAGAAGAAATGCTATTGATACAATTTTGCTATTATTAAACTAATTGGGTGGATCATTGGTCAAAGAAGGTCGAATGTTACTGTCAAGGTCAGTGGTTAATGTTAGCTTTATTTATAGTAGGCTATGAATACTTTAATAACCTATGGCAGGGCCGTAATCATAATATATATTGGGGGGGACCCCAATATTCAAATCTGTTCAAAATGTTCCCCCCCTCCCCCCAATATATTGATATAAAAAAAATATATATAAATGGCAACCACACACGCTGTCCGAAATTATCATATAAAATGTAATCATATTCACAACTTCACGTAAAAAGTTTTGCCCCAATGTTGACTCCATGGCTACTGCCTTAACCTATGGAACGTTATATTATGTTTTGCATTATGTTCCAGCTTTCTTGACGAACAGAACTGAAACTTTTAGGGGTTTCACATGAACTAATCTCTGCTTAACCTTGCATCACACTTTAAAAAATGAATGTTGATTTTACAATAACATGCCCAACTACTATCTTGTATAGGGAGTATTACCATCCCTCTCTTTTTCATTAGACTAAACTTGAAATGTACAGGTCATATGTACCTTACATAACAGTGAGGAACATCTAAAAATATGCACCCTGAAGCCTGAAGAGAAGTGTGCACATTTTAATGTTTCTTTCACTTTTGTCTCCTTCAGACACTTGGTGATAATGAAGAAATAAACCTCGTCCTCCACAACCCCTCCATCTTACACAACAAACAAACCCTTCCTCCAACCCCTCACTCATCCACTTGGCTGTTCCGCCAGTGCTTGTACCACACTGTATTACGTGACTCCGCAGACTGTCTCACTGACTTCAAAGACGTTCCGCCCCTTGATCTGGTTCGCTTTATCAAATGCCCAAAAACAGCAAGGCCGTCAAGAGAGAGCTTGACGACGATGTCACGGAATCTGTCAAAGACCTGCTTTCCAACGAGGACGCGTGCGACAATTCCTTCAAGAAGAGCTCGCTGATCGTGAGCCATGAGGAGGACGGCAGAGAAGAGAATGATGTGGAGGAAGGTTCGGATGGCGATGAGGAGAGGCCCGCGTGGAACAGCAAGCTGCAGTACATCTTAGCCCAGGTGGGCTTCTCTGTAGGGCTCGGGAATGTCTGGAGGTTCCCTTACCTTTGTCAGAAGAATGGAGGAGGTGAGTGATAGGTCACTGATTTATCTATCTGTCTTATTTACGCCACTGAACAAAGTAAGGAGAACATAGGGTTGGTTCAAAAGGCTTCTAAACAACTTTCCAAATCAAGTAATTGTGCGTGTGTTAGACATAAAGAGAGAGAGAGAGAGTCTGTGTCGTCCTTTTCTATCTGGAGGCAAGAAGAAGGATGTGTGTGTGAGTTTTTAGGTCACTGCATGTGTGACTGTGCTTGGATGCGTTTTGGCACATTGGTTTCAAATACAATTTACAAGGGGATGGTGTTCCTTGAGGCAGACCCCTCACTGTGTTGTCCTTCCTGTCAAAAGCAGCTGTTGCTCAGTCACCTTGCCAATCGGAGGTTTCAAAATCACCATAACAGTATTCATGTGACTGTGTGACCATTACTCTGTCTTTGCCATCCCTGCCTCTCTACCATCCTGCAGGCAAACACCTTCTGATGACATCACAGCACTCCAAAATACACAAATGTTTATCAAACCAGCATGCAACAACTGAAATAATTGTGATAATTGAATGCTAACACTGTTTTACCAAATCAGTGTACACTTCTACCGTAAAAACATTTCTTTCAGAGTAGTATTCCTCTGTATTACAATACAGATTTTCAAAAGCCAATTTTTCTGTCATGATCAAGCAGATGATGTCCCTGGTTTTCTGTTCTCTATACTACATAGAAATAAGTTATGCATTCCATGTGTGTGCCTATTTCTTTCTTATGCTTATCGAAATCACAATGATAAATAAATGTTCAAAGCTATATATATAAGGATATATAAATCGACACTTTCTGGTTGTGTGTACCTGCTTTCAAGTGTGTGTGTCTTGTAGCCACCGCCTGCACATTGTCATGTTTTCCAGGTGTGTTTTAAATGACACTAGCCACCCTGCTTATTACTGCTGTAATTACATTCAAGTGACACACCTGAGGTTGCCATGATCTGTCATAATCTTCCACTTTGTGTATGCTCACCCACCCTCTGTTTTCTGCATGCCCTTGCAACCTGCATTGATTGTATGTCTGTGCATCTCTGTGTGTGTCTGCTCCAGTCAGGCTGTTTCCCAACATAAGCTTTTTTTACACCTCTCTGGATAAGCTGTGTATTTGAACGCACAAGGCATATTTCTAATTTGGATTCTATTCATTTATCAGATGCTTTTAAAACCGAAGCGATTTAGAAATGGGGCAGATTGAAAGTACGGCAGAAGATCCAGGATGAAAAGTGCATAGTTCTAACAGTATTTCTGTAGCATATATTTCACTATATACACTGTAAAATGTAGCATGTCTGTGCACTTGTTACGTCTACCACAACACTGTCCAGTCTAGACACCCTGTTGCATCTTCAGATAATCTGGGACCGTGACAGCCTCACTGAATCATAGACATGCTTCATCAAGTGTACATGTGACTCTCCCAAATTCCCTTCAGGCATCATTGAGGTTTAGCGAATAGGTAAAAACGGTGTTTTCACGCTAAAAGGAGATTAGCATGAACCCTTCTATAATTATCCGTTGTAGCCATCCAGTTTACCATTAAACGTGTATTACACAGGACCTCCCAAACCACTAAAGACACTACTCTATATCCAGATGCAGAAACTCCTTGCTCAAACCAAATACTGTTCAGCAAGCACAGATCTTTTCCTGGGAACAAAGGGTGGTTAATACTCTTCACAACATCATGTGTCTTCCAGCCTCATGGTTCATTTGCCTGTTCTGATGCCCTCAGAGGGGTAAGAAGAACCAGTCTGAGAGCACAGCTTGTACATTCTGTACAGATAGAAGGCTCACCCTGAAGCAGTCTACAGAGGAATGACATATTTGTAGAATGTGGACAAAATAATGAGGCGTAATGTATGTCAGGGGTCCTTTTTAATGAAGGAGAATCTTTTAAAACTCCTAGTACAGTTTTTAGCTGGACCCTACATAATTAGGACAGTACTAACGGAGATGTGCAACACACACTTGTTGCTATACAACATGGAGAGGACTACAAATGGGTTTTGGTGACAGAAAAAGTGATGTTTCTTTGAACCCCCCTGTGTGTGTGTGTTCTCTCAAAAGGAGCATACCTGGTGCCCTATCTGATCCTGCTGGTGGTGATTGGCATCCCCCTGTTTTTCCTGGAGCTGGCTGTGGGCCAGCGTATCCGGCGCGGCAGCATCGGGGTGTGGACCTACATCAGCCCTCGTCTGGGGGGCATCGGCTTTGCTAGCTGTATGGTGAGTCAGGGGCACTGCCAATTCGAACTGTGGGCAACAAATAATGACACGAGACACCAATCGATACTGTACACAGCAGCACGCACACTCATTTTATTTTGCTGTTCAAACGTAGATAAAGGGGCACAGACAGTTCACCTTGTTGACATATACGTGGAGTAAAACCGTCTCAAGTGTAACTGCATTTGCCATGAAAGCACAACCTGGGGCCTCAAAGCCTAGCCAGCATAAACCAATTCCACAAGTGACTGTGTCTTTTTCTACCTCTCAATGGGAGTCATGCAATCAGGCAGAGGTTTAGGGATGGACATTGGGGTCCCGATGTCAAGAGACCATTGAAACATCCCTGATGAGAAGTAGTATCTTATAATCTAGAATTTTGACTGATTTTCTTTGCAGGTGTGTTTCTTCGTGGCGCTCTACTACAATGTCATCATTGGGTGGAGTCTTTTCTACTTTTCCCAGTCGTTCCAGCAACCTCTGCCCTGGCATGAGTGTCCACTGGTCAAAAACAAAACCAGCACATGTAAGTCTACACACACACCAAAGCTGAGATCAGCTTACCGAAGCTGTGAAACAAGACCATGCGAGATGTACTTGAACACAACAAACGTGCCGCTAACTTGCAGGAGTTTGCCGCCTTCGCGTGACATTTGAGTGTGCCAGCGTTTGCTATCTAATGTTAAATGTGTTTATTTATTCACAGTGACATATGGTAGAGGAGGGGGGGGGGGGGTTATAGTGTCGGGGGGGGGGGGGGGGGTGGATGGGGTGTAGTGTGAGCTAAGCTCCCACTTCACAGAGCTCTGTTCACTAAGTCTCTGTGTTTCCTGCAGACGTGGTGCCAGAATGTGAGAAGAGCTCGGCCACCACCTACTACTGGTACCGTGAGGCCCTGGACATCTCAGATACCATAGCTGAGGGTGGTGGCCTCAACTGGAGGATGACGTTGTGTCTTCTGGCCGCCTGGTCAATGGTGTGTCTGGCCATGATCAAGGGGATTCAGTCTTCTGGCAAGGTGAGAGATCAACGACAGGGACAAATCAAAGATATCTTATCTTTGAAGGGGTGTTGATAATGAAAGAAGAAAATGGATCAAAATGACCGTCTGTAAGAGTGAGACGAGTTCATGGTAGAAAAGTGGCAGAGGTAAAAAGGTAGGTTTATATTTGTTTCATCAAGAGAGAGTGAACCTGATTATCTTGCCTAAGGCAAAGAGATACTTTTTTATTTATATTAGATGTTTCTATGCCTACTAGATTGCTTCAGCCTTGTCGAAATAATACAATTGCCTAGTATGACCTATGTTATACTGTGCATATGACCAAAAATCTCTTTGACTTTCACTTTAAGTACAAAGACAAAAGGAAAAGAAAATAGCTTGACCTACTCTACTGTTCAACATGGTGCACTAGCTGAGATACCTGGCCCAGTTAACTGGTTGGTCACATCTGTGACCTGCGATACAGGATGCTGGTACTGTACATGGAGAACAATACAAGGGGAATTTTCTTGCCAAGTGTATGCCAACAGTACCTAATGGAGGAGGCTTTGGTCAAAGGAAGGAGATGTTCCTCATGGCTGCTTGGTTAAAAGACATGCTGTTGGACCTACTGTTGATGCCTCTTGACAGATCATGGTCATGTGAACCAATTATGGGGGCTAGATAAGCTTACTTTAGCATACTGTTGCTGAGTGTAGTGGAGTTGACAGTATTGTGACTAGCATCATATTGATTAAGTCATACCAATATGGGCTTTTAAGGCTTAGGCTGCATGAGCCTTCTAGGTTTTCTTGTGTCATATGAACCGCATTAGTCAAACAGTTTCAAGGTCAAGGTTGCACAAATTGGTCCACTTCTCACAGTTTTTAATCTCTCCTGGATATTTCTTTTTTTTTTCCCCCGTTCTTCCTCTTTTAGCTCTGTTCTGTCAGCTCAGGGCTGGTCAAGATACAGTATATTGTCAAGTTTGTCCCAAAGTACCTGGTTCCGGACTGATTTGAAAAAATACTTTAGAATCTGGTTCTTTCTTGTAATAGGTTTGGGACAGAGCCCTTCACTATCTAAATTAGGTGTTGTGATTTGACCCCTTCCATTGTACCTCTTACTGATCTTATCCCCACTGTCTGGTCTGCTTGTTCAGTTCTATTGAACTCCTGTCTTCTGCCATACAGTCCCCACTAAAGCAATGCAGGCAAGAACAAAAGTGTTGCAAAGAAAGAGAGGTCACAGCCCCTTATATTCTCAAGATGTACCCTACTGGCTTACCCTACTGAACAGAGCTTCACAAGTTTTTAAAGATATCTTCTAATACTGTGCACATATCACCAAGTACAATTTAAGTTTTCAAATAGGCTACTTTTTGTGTGTAAAATTGTTGTAGTGAACATGACTGTGCCTTGCTTTCTGGGTCAGTAAAATTTATTTTCTGGGTCTTCCTCTCGGATGTTGCCATGGTTCACCATGAAGAACCATTGATAAGCAGGCTCTTTTCGATGCATCCACATTCATAAAGTGCTATTGAACATGGTTGAATGGGGGTGTGGGGTGAGGGAGGCTGATCCATGTGTGCACATTTCCAGGTCCGGTTTTAGCCGGTTTGATAAATACATTTTTTGGGGGCCGTTTGCTATTTCGGCTTTTGTGCACACATACACTTTTCTCGCACCTCTGGAGACTATTCTTTTTCGTTAAAATTCATGAATGCAACTTTAAATCATATGACCTGAGGACTTGACAACTGAAAGTATATAAGTCCACTCCTAAATCATATGGCATGAAAACATATGCTATATGGGAACTACATATGGTGGCATGAGAACTTTCACAGAAGTATTTGCACATGCTTTTAACAGGAGAATCTTACATATGACAATCTTACACATGCTGCAAGAGTTCTAGTCAATCCTAAACAACTACCTGGTGTGCAGTGTTAACACATAATCCCACTTATTGTTGACATTATCATGTCAAGGTTTGCTATATGTAACTTGGGTTGACTTATTTATACAAGCTGTTCATTGTGGACTAAAAACAGTAAATATGGTGGATTTGTAGTTGAAAAAAATTATATCTAATCACACAAACATATTTATATTTTTTATAGCAGAGAAATGCTTAATACTATAATTTCAGATCCTCTTTGCACCCTGCCATACATCTTGATGGCTTTGTGAAAATGGCTGTGCACTTTCCCCTGTGAAGGCCCAACAAGGAAGGCCCTTTGAAGATTAATCAGGGTTTGGTCACACAAAAGAATATTAATGTCCAGTTGGCCCCCCTTTTCTGAAAAAAGCCCATTCGGCTAAATCTCCTCACTACCATCTGCATTTCTTTTCCATTTCTATGTGTGTGTGTGTGTGTGGGGGGGGGGGGGGGGGGGGCGGGGGGGATGTGTGTGGGTGTGTGTGGGTGGTTGGTTGGGTGAGAGAGGAAAAGAGGGAGCAGACCGTTTCAGTTGCCATGGTTATACCCGCTCTTTTGCTTGGTTTGATTGCCGAGAGTGTGAAAAAAAGACAGTTTGGCAAAGAAGGGAAGAAAGAAGAAGCTAGATGTAAATGTAAGGATTGAATGGTTCAATTACAATTTCACATCAAATTGATGGACAGGGATTTTGTCTGTATTTAATTGTGTTGTAGCTTGCTAACTTATATGTAGTGCCCATTTGTAGATGACACTGGACTGCTAATGTCAATTGAAATAGGATTTATTTAAAATGCACTTTAATGCATTATTTGAATACATTACTTTTATATATTCCCTTAAATATATGTCGTAGTGTAGACATTGTACGATACATTAATTATATCACAGACTTAAGTACATAGATATAATAAGTCAACCATCATTTTCCCCAAGGACCACCATGCAGTAGAGGAACCCATTGAACTTAACACTTAACCAAGGCCGGGATTTAATCCCTCACTGACCACACCCTCACCCCACAAATCTCAGTTGGGACATGTGGGTGGTGACGCAAGCTTCTAACTTCCCTCCCATGCCTATAACTCTAAACTCCCTCTTCCACCTCCCTCTGAAAGAGTTCCCCAGTCCTGAGATAAAACAGTAGAGGCATCAAGCATAAAGCAAAGACCCCCCACACACCCCCGTCAGTCTTGTCAGCCAATGAGACAAAGGCCTGGAATCCAGCATCCTTTAGCATACAACACCTATGTGGTCTCGTGCAGTACTCGCCTCGGAAAGGGCCCCCATTGTTGTGCAGCACCATCCTTTAGCGCCCTGTATCCGTTGACTGTATGCCTGTAAAGGAGGCTCCCCATGGGCAGGGCACTTGTCAGAGAATGACTACGATCCACAGGTCATGCTAGGGACAGAAAGCCGCCTGAAAGGTTGTTGTGCAGATATTTATTGGTTAACAGTCCAGTTCACATCCGCTGGTCCCCTTTGCAATCGTGCGCGCTCCTCTCCTCCTTCATATCATTTGTGATGAAAGATGGTCTGTTTGGTGAAAGAATGTTGTCCCCATACAGTTGTCCCCAATCCATTTGCGAATATAAGTGATTGTCAGGGGATAAAGGATGGAAGGACAGAAGGTAGGCAGGCAGACAGGCAAGATTTATGGATGAAGTAAGAAAACACTATACCAACTATGTTATCATTATAATCATGAACCCGTGTATGCACTAGTCACTTTCACAGAGTGCTGATTCTGTTGTGGTTTTGCAGGTGATGTACTTCAGCTCTCTGTTCCCCTACGTGGTGCTGATCTGTTTCCTGGTCCGGGCTCTGCTGCTCAAGGGCTCCGTGGACGGGATCCGACACATGTTTACACCCAAGGTACCTTTCCATCAACTCAATGATTTCCACTGAAAGTGCTTCTACCCATCAACCCTAGCTACAAGGCATTAGAGCTTTCTCTGTCTCTTCCTCGAAGGCTTGTCTATATTTTTACTTTGTTTAGTGAGCGTGCTTCTACATTTCTATAGAAGACAGAAGGGACGCTCTATTAAATAGAAATGAGTCGGATGTGAAAAAATAGACTGTACGTTGTGAATCATTAAAGATTCACATCGTAATACACTTCTGTACTAGGTTAACTTAGTGAGGCCTGGGCATTGGAATCCATTTGGCGGCAATCTTCTTTCAGCTCCTCGTTTGCCATAGAAACAGGATTCACTTGCTTTAATGTAACTAACACACCACGTTCATTCACAACAGCATCTCACGTGTCAGCCTCCTCTCAAGCGGGAGACATCTTAAGACGTTAAAGTCTCCCCAGACATCTCATGTGGGCTGGGAGAGGGAAATCAGAGTAGCGCTGGAGTTGTGCATGTCTGTATTCTGCTAAAACTGGCTGTGGTTTTTATTTTGGTCACAGTAAGTGTATAGGAGTAAATTAGTCAGTCACAAACACATTCTTAGTGTGCTGCGTCCTGTGTTTGATCTTAACTTTTGATGTATACAATGGAGATAATCAAAGTAAACACACACAAATAAAAAGATTATAGCAAAACGTTGTAGTTTTGTCAAATGGATTTAAGGCAAATGTGTAATTCATGTGACAAAATACCTTCAATTATGTAGAATTGAAATGATGTTGGTTTAAGTTTTATAATTTGATAATCTAATGGGACATAGTACTAATTTTAAACAAAACTCAAATGTCCCCTACAACAAAACATTGTGTGAAAGCAATTCAGCGTTTCAGAACCGTCTAACTTAGTGGTGTCCATTGTTAGAAGCCAGAAATAGGGCAGAAACCTGTCTTGGTCTTAATCCTTATTGTGTAGCTAGCTTCAGATACATACAGGTGTCCGGGGAGGAAGTCTAGATTCTGCATACTGCACAGTAAAGTAGGGTCCTTAAGTAAACTGTGTTGTGTTTCGTCAGTTGGAGATCATGCTGGAAGCCAAGGTGTGGCGAGAGGCAGCCACGCAGGTGTTCTTCGCTCTGGGCTTGGGCTTCGGCGGCGTCATCGCCTTTTCCAGCTACAACAAGCGAGACAATAACTGCCATTTTGACGCCGTGCTCGTTTCCTTCATCAACTTCTTCACCTCTGTGCTGGCCACACTGGTGGTCTTTGCCGTGCTGGGCTTCAAGGCCAACATCATGAACGCCAAGTGTGTCGCGCTGTGAGTGACATACACACACCTGTGCATCTTTTTCAGACTGGGATGAGGGTTGGGTGACATTTTGTCTCACATCTGGATCTGTATTTGCCCTTATAGGTTGCTTGATTAACTATCCTGTGTCATTCATGGGGAATGACGCCATTTTGACTTGGATTTACAATCTCCTCTGATGTTATTTTAGGAACTCTAAGAAAATCGAGGGTTTCCTGGGGAACGAGATCAGTCCCCAAATGATACCCCACCACATTAACTTCAGTCATGTGAGTGCCGAGGACTACAGACAGATGATAGATATCATCAAGGGGGTGACTGAGAGTGACTACCCTCGCCTTGGCTTGGACTCCTGCAGCATTGAGGAAGAACTCAACAAGGTGCGTTCTTTCTGGAGAATCAAATACTCTCATATTGAGTAATTTAAAAAGGAAATCTGTGCACAACTACTACATATTTTGAATATGGTAAATTATCCTGTTTAAATTACCTGGTTATGTATACATTAATTATAATAATCCATGTTGTTTGTCCTTGGTACTCACTTTTAACGCATTTACAGAATATTTTGTAATTTTGTTTGGCACTATATGTATGTTAACCAATTAAGTTATTCAACATAAACAGCATCCATAAAAGACATCTATACTTCAAGATGCAAACAATGTAAAGAACTTTTTTTCATATTGTTGGAGCGGTTATTAATTATCATTCCAAGAAAACTCCATTGTGGTTTCTGTTTTAATCAAATCCATGTTATTTTTACCCATGGCTATACTGTACAAATGCATCATGTTTCTTTTCCTTGGTCCTTACTTGAGCGTGTTCCAAAGCAGTGAATAATGAATGAAATTGGCCAAGTACCCTTCTGAGAAAATGCTACATCAAACACAGCAATGGTAGACATGATGATAGAGTAAAGGGATGGCTTGTTCAAGACAACATGGCTCCATGTTGCTTGGGTCAAGTAATGGAAGGTGATACAGGAAATAGATAGTCATCTTGTTTGTAATCTTGTTAGAGTTGTTTTTTACTGTCATATGATTCATGCAAACCAATCCGGATTGGACTCAGGCATGTGCAAATAAATTGGTTTCGGTATAATTTTGTAATACCTCAAACATTATTGAGTTAACTTTATTTCTTTCGTCTTTACTAAATATGTTTTATTTGTATTTTGTTCCTCCTCAGGCTGTCCAGGGAACAGGTTTAGCCTTCATCGCTTTTACCGAGGCCATGACCCACTTCCCTGCCTCGCCGTTCTGGTCTGTCATGTTCTTCTTGATGCTGGTCAACCTGGGCCTCGGCAGCATGTTTGGCACCATTGAGGGAATCATCACACCCATAGTGGACACCTTTAAAGTCCGCAAGGAGATCCTCACAGGTCAGAGAAAAGGGCACCCTACGCTTAGAGAAAGAATATACTTAAATCAATTTGATCTCATTTAATTCATTAAAATCAGAGCTTAATACATTTTCATTTTAGGAATCTTTTCTTTTTGCACAATTGGAAGTGTACAACAAACACATTTTGTATATTTACATACTTATTGACTTCAATATTTGTAAGTGTGTTTGTACTTGCTTTGCGAGTATACTTTACATTATTGTGACCCATGTAACAGACATGTCCTTTCTCTCCTGTCAACAGTGGGGTGTTGCCTGCTGGCCTTCTGCATTGGTCTGTTATTCGTCCAGCGCTCAGGGAACTACTTTGTGGCCATGTTCGACGACTACTCAGCCACTCTTCCCCTGCTCATAGTGGTCATCCTGGAGAACGTGGCTGTCGCCTGGGTCTATGGGACTGACAAGTAAGTAGGAAAGACTTGGTGTTGTTTATTTTGACGTGTGGTTTACCTTAACCAATGTCACATCACTCTTTGATATAAACTATTACCCCCTACTGACTCCAAAATACAACACCCTAGCAGATCCAGAGCATAGCTACCGATGAGCTGTTTTCCCTTCTACAAATAACGATCCTTGTGCACTCCCAGGTTCTTTGAGGACTTGAAGGACATGCTGGGCTTCACGCCATTCCGCTTCTACTACTACATGTGGAAGTACGTCACCCCTCTGCTGCTCATCCTGCTGCTCTGCTCCAGCCTGATCCAGCTGGCCATGACGCCACCCAGCTACAGTGCCTGGATACAGGACCTGGTGAGTCAGTTCCCCCTTCTCAGGGAAACCTGCAGTTAGTGAATGACTGGGACGTGGCAGCAGGGAGAATAGACTTCTGAATTGGTATTTGTCTGATTGAAAGAACCGTTGAAATCTTGCCTAAAGGATGATGACATTCAACTGTAGTATAAATGTAGTACAAATGAGGAAAAGGTCATGGTTGGTGTCATTTGCTCCATTTGATGGCTTTTAGTAGTTCCCTACCGTATAAAAACACCAAAACGTCTGTGTCCACAAATATATGTCCCAGAGACACAGAGGGACAGTTTTGGTCCCCTCAAGCTTGTTAAAACACTGCAGCCTTCATGATAAGAGTTACGAACCACAATTATATCTCATATATATCATAACCACTATCATTAATCTTTAAGAAAAAATATCACAAACGCGATATCCACTTAACAAAATGTAATACAGTGAGACGGAGATTGAACCCCAAATCGGATACTTTTACTTTTAGTAGATACTACAGCAGCGGATCAATACTATCATACTATGGCTTATTATAGACTTTCATTGAGCCTTACCCTGGCATATTCAGTATTGTACAGCATTAGCTTGATTGTATCAGTTTGATTGGATTGAGATTATTAGTTATTGTTTCACTGTTGAGATAGTGTTCACTGTGCCTGGTAGCTGAGATGTGGTTACTTACAGTGTACCTAGTAAATACAGCGCCACCGAGTTTTAAGTCTGACACTCTTTATACATGTATGAGTAAGTCACAAAACGGCAAAGTTAGTGTAACTGTGTGTTTGTGTGTCCCAGGCTAGTGAGAAGAGTCTGAGCTACCCTCCCTGGGGCCTGGCCGTGTGCATCTCCTTGGTGGTCGCCGCCATCTTGCCCGTGCCCGTGGTCTTCGCCCTGCGCTACTTCAACATCATCGATGACAACGCCGGGGGCATGTCCACCGTCTCCTACAAGAAGGGCCGCATCATCAAGGAGAGCGCCCGGGCCGAAGAGGACGACGACGACGCCAGCCTGATTGCCGCCAAGTCGCCCAGCGAGGCGCCATCACCCATGCCCGGCAACAGTATCTACCGCAAGCCGAGCTCCGGAGTCCCTGATGCGGACATGGCGCCCAATGGTCGCTACGGCATTGGCTACCTGATGGCTGACATGCCTGACATGCCTGAGTCTGACTTATAAAGCAACTCGTAACACCCTCCCCCTTTCCTCATGCCCCGCCTCCAAAGGCCGGCCAATCCCGTTTCTGCGTGTGTTTAGTTGTTGGGATCATCCACACATTTTTACTTGTACTGTATTCTTTGTAGATGTTGTAGTTGCTACCATACATGTGTCCTCACCCCTTTTTTTTGCCGCGTCAGTGTAAAAAGGTCTGTAAACATATGTTATCTGTTTGGCCCGTATTTCACCTGCCCTATTCCAAACCAGTTCCTGACTGACTACTTACACAACCCTTTCTGGACCCTCCATGCGGATCTGAAAGGACAGTATAGAAGTAAGCAATAAGGTGGGATCTCCCCCCAAGCCTACAAAAACACAAGTTCCACAGAAGGAGACAGTCAAGTGTGTAGGGAAGTCAGTGACGGATGATGTTGGAACTGGGCCTGTCTGTCTGTGGGGTATTGTAATCAATTTATAGAATAGCTCTGTACATATGACACCTATTTCTGGCCAAGTACTGAGATTAGTAGCAGTGTAGCCACTTCGAATGACAAATTACGATGCAATACTGACCACATTTCTTTGGTGTAAAGTATAATATAGTCCAAACAGTAAAAGGATGGTATTAAATCACCCCCAAACCCCCCCAGGATTGTTGAAAAAGTGTGCCTAAATAACATATTTGTTTATAGAATACATGGTGGACGTTGTATATTTAAGGTATTCTGTAAATATAATATATACATATTATAAATATATTTATCTGAATAGTTTGGATATCAAAACACCTTGTTTTTATGGTGAGCTGTGCTTCAAAATCCTTAACGCTGGTCTTTGTTTTGTTTACTTATGTGCTATCAATGAGGTTCAAGTCCTCCTATTGTACTACTTTGTAAATACTTTTTTCCATGAAATGGCTTCCAATGCGATGTCTTTTTTCCCCCGTCGAGATTAAAGATCAAACATGGTCCGTACTGGACACCAATGTCTGTGTTTTCTGTTTTTGTTAGCCTACTTCTACATTCTATATATATTATTGTCGAATATGTAGATTACTAGAGTTTAGATGAGTAGCCTACATGTATTAAGTATAACCAACCAGAGATATAGGCCTACATTCACAAATATGCATCTAAAACATCTTTCGTCTCGTTTACATGCGGTCATCTTTGATTTTTTTTGAGAACGGTGCCTTTCATGGAAGCCGTGCATCTGATGGCACCGGTCGGTACACTCCCGCTCCAGACTCTTGCAACTGTGAACACAGAAACACTGACAAGTGGTGTAGACACCCCACTATTTGCGGATAGGGTCCGCAAAGGTCCCACCGGCATCAATAGCCTTCTCATATTAGCCTACTGGTATAACCACAGCAACACATCCCACAACTGTCTGCATCGAGTGAGCATTAGGGGACTGTTTTGGTCTGCGCATCAGTGGATTATTATGAAAATTACACATTTTATGTTTATTTGGGTGGCTCTGAAAAGAGCCTTTGTGTTTTTTCGTAAGCATTAGCTAGCCTGCATGACGCTCCTCAGGCTGACTAGGACAATCCCGAGGAACTCGTTCCCCCTATGGTTCAGGTGAACCCAGTACCTCCTGAAATGTTCCTGGTCGTGGCTGATGTTGCCGTTGGCAACTCCAACCCTACCCATGAAGCCGGCCACTCCGGCATTCACCAAGCGCCTTGCGCGCTCCCCCTCGCCTGGCTCCGGTACATCCTGTGGATGCAGTCGGGGTTTCGCCAAATGATGTGCGATCCTAGGTTATTCCTCCCGAGATGGATGACCATCACGGCAGGTGCCGGACCCGAGGTACGTCCGGCGCATCCCGCTCCGGCCCATCCAGTGGACCTGGTAGTCCAGCCCAAGGGTTCGGGTGAACCCTGCTGGCCGTGTGGCGGTCAGGTGTCACTCCAACCAGTGCACCAGTGAACTTCCGAGGATCCATACGTCCATTGTATAGTTGGTAATGAAGTTAGGTGATAGATATTGACAGTAAATAAAGGGATGGATATGTAAAAAAGTCGGTACGCCTCCCAAAATATAAAGCGACATAGGCGAGAAGATGGTACGATGTGGATTTGACCCCTCCCACCTCACTCGACCATGCAGCCAACCAAAAGAGACTACATGGCAGCCTACCTGCCATTTATCTTAATCCACACAACCAACGTGTACACATCATAACCACATGTTAAAATCACTTCATGTGTGAATATTTGAAAATCGGAATAGCAACTACACCCCTAATATGCAACAACCTGTTTTTAAAAAAGAATACACGTTTCATTTACCACAGTAACTTTTTACTAATCACGTCAGACTTGAAACTCAAGTGATTTCGCGCCTCACATTATTTTGCATTCACATGATTAGTGCTGCTCATCTGATTTGTGCTCACATTCAGCATAGTCATAAAAAACATTTGAGAAGAAATGGCAAACGAACAAAGAAAGCAACTGACCGAGGATGATATTAGAACAGTTTTTTCTTTTTCATTCTGGTGAGGAAGGGGGTTTTGTAGATCGTAGTAGTAACGACAGTGAGGATGGAAAAGATCTTCCAGTCAATGTGGCTATTGCTAACCCTGACCTGAGCCTGGGGCGAAGGAGGCAGGGATGAAGTGGAGGCGGTTAGCTCTGAGGGCTGCCAACAACTTCCCCCAGGACCTGCTGTTTTGTTTGATGACACACAGTCTGGTGTCCGAACCCCCCCTGCATCTCTTTCTGAGGCAAATTGCTTAAAACTTTTTTAACAGAGTACCTGGTTAGGGATATCGTCGAGGAAACCAATCGGTACGCCTCACAGTTGCAAGACAAAACCGCGCCAGGAGTGGTGGGTTGCTATAAGCAAAGCTGGCTAAGTGGCTACCCACAAACAGAAGAAATGTACTCATTTCTAATGGCAATAATGGGTGTTGTGAAGAAGTCCTCTTTGAGAGAGCACTGGAGCACGGATCCCATGCTAGCCACTCCTTTTTTTCGCTTCCCTGTTCACACAGGACGGTTTTCTCCTTCTCCGTTGTCTTCATCAGGACAACGAAAGGGCAGATGCAAGTGCTCTTATTTGGTCCTTTCAAGGATCTCTGATGAATCCTTGATGCTGTGGAAGGGTAGGCTGCGCTTCTGTCAATTCAGCAAAAAGGCACATGTTCAGAGTTAAGTTCTTTGTGTTGTGTGATGTAAGTACTGGCTATGTTCATGACATGCTCATATGCACAGGATCCACAACACACATCCAGCATCATGATGAGCTTGGGTTTTCTGGGTCTGTTGTCATGACCTTGCTTGCTCCACACCTGAGGAAAGGCCATGTACTGTACGTGGACAACTGGTACAGCAGTCCAACCCTCTTTCAGCATCTTCTGTCTCTTGGGACAGGTGCCTGTGGGACTGTGCGGTCCAACAGGAAGGGGATGCCACCTTTCACCTGTAAAATGAGAAAGGGAGATGTTGAGTTCAAGGAGAACGGTCAACAGCTTGCAGTGAAGTGGCATGACAAGAGGGATGTGCATGTCATTTCCACTGTGCATGCATCTTCAATGGCTGCCACTGGAAATGTGGACCGTGTCACCGAAGAGGGAATTGTAAAGCCATGCTGTGTCCTGGATTACAATAGGAAGATTGGAGCCGTAGGTAAGAGCGATGTGCTCAATAGCTATGTACCCTGTGAACTTTTTTCATCTCCATGACAATGCATTGTTCACCCATCTTTTTTCTCTCTTTCATGCAGGGAAGACCATACCTGACCAGGAATACAAGATGAACCTGATACGGGACTTGAAGTGCACCACACAGCTCGGCGATCATCAGCTGGTGGCCGTCCTGCCTTAGACAATCCTCTCCGTCTGACGGGCAGGAACTTCCTTTCTGAGGTTCCTCAGACTGAAACTCCGGGCAGCAGGACCAGGAGGCGATGCAAGGTCTGCATGTCCACCACACGTCCGTGCAGCGGTCCCTTGTGTGCAGCCCCATGTTTTGAGGAGTACCATACTCTCAAACATTATTGAGCACAGTATCACCATCTACCTTGGCCGCTGAGCGGGATTTAAAAGCCAGCGGTTCATACAGCAAGTTTTCGGCTGTATCACTTTCTTCCTTGGCCTTTGCAAAAACACAAAAAAGCACATCATTTTTGGTTTGTTGTTTAGACATTGTTCAAGAGGTCTATTGTTGTTGTCGTCCCCCTGTCCCTCCCCCCAAAAACACACAAAAAAAAATTATATTTCTGTTTAGACATTGTTCAAGATGTCTAATATTGTTGTTGTTGTTGTTGTCACCAAGAAACATTTTTTATTTTATTTCTGTTTAGACATTGTTCAAGATGTCCTGTTGTTGTCGTCCACCCCCCCCCCCCCCCACACACACACACACACAGACAAAAGCTCATGTTCTTCCTGTTTCAGATACAATACACATAGTTGTTTCATCAGTGTACTAATTATTCTTTCTGTTTCAGACAGACTTCTAGATATCCAGCCATTGTACCATCATGCATTAATTATTCTTTCTGTTTCAGACAGACTTCAAGATATCCAGCCATTGTACCATCATGCACTAATTATTCTTTCTGTTTGACAGACTTTAAGATAACCAGCCATTGAACCATCATGCACTAATTATTCTTTCTGTTTCAGACAGACTTCAAGATACCTAGTTGTTTCATCATTGTGTACAAATTATTATTTATGTTTCAGACAGACTTCAAGATATCCAGTTATTGTACCATCATGCACTCATTATTCTTTAACAACAAGAAGCAAACATTCTACCTTGGCCGCTGAGTGGACAACCTAGAACCTGTAAGTTTTCCAGGAGCTTGCTTGATCGCCTTTTTGTGAGGGGTCAGGGAATAATTTTCCAGTCTTGCCTATATTGGCTCAAATGGGTGGACTGGTTTTTCGATTCCCTCTGGAAAAGCGGTTCGTTAATATGTCAAATAAATGTAATCGCTTATAAATACGGAAGTAATGTGTCTTTTGTACATTTAGAGAACTGTACCATTGTATCTAGCACAGTACGGTATGGGTAAATTCCTACTGAGTTGGTAATGCAGTCCAAATCATGTTCACAAAATAAGTTACTAGATGGAAGCCAGCTAGAGAACACAAAATGATGCATAACAATCAAGTTATACTGACTACATGCATCTGCATTATTATGTATTTGTTATAATCCGACTACACAGACTACATAACATAGCCTAGTAAATAAGCATCAGATAGATAGTTGAATGACACTTTACTACACAACAAACTAGCTAGTTTGGCAAAAATATCACCTCGTGAAATACAACAGTTCATGCTTTCATCTCAGCATCGTGCAATATATATAGGTGGTATAACTTGAGTTGAACAAATACTAAAATAAGCTGTTTTCCGGCTTTTGGGAGAGTTGCCTAGTGGATATTCTGAGTCATTGGCATATTTGCTAACTTTTTTCAAAATGCAAAGACTAAGTGTACATTTACCCAAATATTCTCATCTTATGTTTACATTAACTTGTTTTACAAAAAACATAACCATACACCATCTTACAATACATAAAATATAATTTATTGAGATGTATTTTTAGACATAATGAAAACATTCAAGTTTTACATAGGACCGTGTGTCTCATTGACATCTTAGGTAAGGGGGAAGACACTGGTTAGAAGTGCCTTGGCTTGCTGGTAAACAAACACACATTACAATAAATAGTCAAATATGGCCTTTAGAGAAGTGATAGTTACTTTCCATTTGGCTAAGTGTCCAGTTTTTTTTATAGTAGTGGTATTTCACATGTAAACACAAATTTGGGAACAGGAGATTTTCCTGAGTACATTAACCAGATCCATTATGACAACACAAGTTATAATTAATCATCACTATAATACAAATAATGTTATTTGTATCCCTTTTAAACTGAAAGCAGTCTTAAGCAGTTCCACTGAGTAGGGTAACAGCAATAGAGTGTTCTACCCTTCTGACCTAACAGAAAGCAAATAACAGCTTCTATCACAGCGGCTTATAACGGTGTTAAATAACCTCCTTGACCGTTATTTAACATTTAATTGGTAGATTACATTGGTAGGTTGGTGGTTACATTGAAAAGTATGGCTGTCAGAAAATGAGGTAATCTAAGGCGCGAAGCAGAATGTTCCAACTGAATTTCTGTCCCTTTTTAATGTACATTCTACAGAAAAGGTAAAAATGTTTAAACAAATCTATAGGAAACATTTACTGTTGTTTTATCACTGGTGGAGGGATCAGCATAACAATGATATATGGGAGTCATTTGAGGTCATACAAGGCCAGGTCCTAGTATCTAGTAGTGCCAGCTTTGAAAGATTTCTAGGCAACTGTCAATGTAGACTAGGCTGTGTTCTACTCTAGGTTGTCCCGTTTCTCAGTAAAGCAGTCCAGAATGTTCTATGGTTGGAGTATCATTCTTAGGAGACAGAGCAAGTATGCCCTCCAGGTGTGGTTCCGTACATCATACGTAGTTGCGTGTCTCCGAGTCAGTCGTGGAGCTGCTCTCTCATCTTGGCTGCGATCTCCTCCCTCTTCTCACAGTGTTTCTTCAGATCCTTCACCTCCCGTGGAAGGGCACTGTTCCAGACCATCAGCACCGACTCGTCTCCTCCTGTGTTCACACAGGACACACACACACAGGCGCGTGCACAGGTACAATAAGGAGGCATTCCGTTTTCTTTGCCGTCAAAATCCTGAGGGATGCATATTTCTTACCACTCTGACTCCTACCCTGGGAAAACCTTCGCCCCAAAACCAGGACCACATCATCACGGTTCAGTGTCTCTGCAGTTGAAGAGAGCGTGCTTTAAAGGTTTCGAAAATTACATGACGCAAAACTTTGATCTGTTTCTCATCCTTTACCTGAAGCTTTCTTCCAAAGCGACATACAAATAGTACGTGTTGAACGAACAGTGTCAAGGAACGGAACGTATTTACCAGCCACATCGCAAAGAAACCACACCTCAGATTATGAAACCACGGATACAAAACTTACGAAGGAGGACGACAGCCAGCGACAAATGTGACACATAAAGCACCCGAGTATACCCAAAGGAAACACGCCTTCAGACGAGCAGACACGAATTGGCAGACAGGAAATAACACTACACTGCACATCTACACGATCACAGGCCATCCTTTTGATCCTCAGACATGTGAAAGAACAAGAATGACACACACAGGTCATCCTGGCACACAGACAGACAGGAAGTCATCCACACCACCAACCTATGAGCGCGCAGGCCATGCCGCGGACAGACTGGCAGTGGGGGCTCATGACTTGCAGCGCCTGGTGGTTCGACAGTTCCAACAGGAGCAGGTACCCCCCCCTGGTGGCGATCCACAGGCTGGCCCCGGGCTGCACCATGAGAGCCTTGACACAAGCCCAGGGAGGCATCTCAGGGTAGCCCTGCGTGGGCCTCCGACTGGAGCCGTGTCTGTACAGGGAGGGTATGGAGGATTAGCATTAGCATGAAGACATCTGTACAGGGAGGGTATGGAGGATTAGCATTAGCATGAAGACATATGTACAGGGAGGGTATGGAGGATTAGCATTAGCATGAAGACATCTGTACAGGGAGGGTATGGAGGATTAGCATTAGCATGAAGACATCTGTACAGGGAGGGTATGGAGGATTAGCATTAGCATGAAGACATATGTACAGGGAGGGTATGGAGGATTAGCATTAGCACTGAGACATGTATGTACAGAGAGGGTATGGAGGATTAGCACTAGAATGGAGAATTCAGGAGGGTGGTTGTCAGCGGAGGTTATTAAGAAAAAAGGATATACAGATCTTCATGGATCCCCCAAGGGGAAATTGCACCGTTACAGCATGAGTGACAGTGGTGTTCTATGAGATGATCATCAAAGCTCTCTGTAAACATGAGTGTGTATGTGGTCCCTGTGTGTGTGTACCTGATTAGCTGGAAACAGTCGATGCAGTCCACCATCCTCTCACTCTTCTTGTCCCAAACCTCCACGGTCTGGCCCCCGGCTTTGCTCAAGTACACGTGCTTCTCCACCACCACACGTGACACACACGCCTCGCTGCTCGCTGTCCTCTGCAAACTGGAATACACACACACACATGCACACACAGAACTCTTTACGCAGTTTTTTTGTTGTGTTCCGTTCATATACTTCGATCATCAACTGAATCAGGGTTCACTGCATGATTTCCTAGTGACATAATAAGCACAGACAGGTTATCTTACACACACTGTTACAGATATGTTCTATGCTGGGAAGTATAGTATGCACTGACTGGTGGGTGAAGTTGGGCTTCGTGTTGATGGTCCTCCAGATGTCGTAGTCTACAGAGAGAGACAGGACTCTGGTCCCACAGCCTGCCCACACCGTGCTCCTGTCCAGGGAGTGGGCCGACTGACCCAGACACACGAGGGGGGTGTTGACATTCCCGATGTTGACGCTTTTGACCGGCCTCCCGTTCTCCTGCTGTGAGGGGGAGGAGGGAAAAGAGAAGCACCTGAGCTTTAAGAGACAACAGTGGGTGAAAGGAGAGGTAGATGGGTCACATTTGTGTGTGGTGCACCATTTCCATGTCAATTTGGGGGTCAAGTCGCTGTTACAGCACACCCTCATCTATGTCCTGCCACACTTGGTTTACAACAGTGGAAAGCTCATGTACCTGGAGAGCAGACTCTTCATAAACCGTCAGAACTCCATCTGCGGTTCCGACTAGCAAGTAATTCTTGCTAGAAAGAAAAAAAACAACAACATTCCATTGTTCAATATGTTCAATGTTAACATGTTAATGTCATGTTAATGTCCCCAGCTCTCTGACTGTCTCTTTTTCTCACTTTAGCTGAGGATGAGAGTGGAAAAACAGCGAGGTCACAGCATCTGTGACACTTTGTAGGTGGTGGCATGATGATATGTCCTGGGTGTTGATGACCACCAGGGTTCCAGCCTGGGTGCCTGCCACCAGCCAATCGCAGGCCTTGCCGGGGACTTGGAGCGCCACCAGGCATAGGACGGGACTGGTGTCGATCTGAAGCTGGTGAGATAACCGACGGAGCCCAAATTTAGACCACCATGGAGTAAAAAGTTATAGCACAAGTTTCCCGGGATCATACTTTGTGCTACATATCAATGATATATTCCTGCATAATACTTCAAGATAAGGAAGTAGACTGAAGTCATGAAAACCCTCCCATTCTCAATTGGCACAGAGGTGAAATCAGATGTTAGGACACAGGTGCATTTGTCAGGATGTATTGAACGACAAAATCAGAACGTAAAGGACCTGGTCGGTGACAGTGTGGGTGTCCAGGTCCACCTCAGAGATGCAGCCTATTCTCTGGGTGCTGCTACCCCCAGCCACCCAGACCTTGACCTGGTCTCCACCGCTGGGCGCCCCCACGGTGAAACACTCCGCATTGGGCGCCTGGCTCACCACCAGCTCCCTCATCAAACACAGCATCTCCCCCGAGTTCAGCCTGTCAAACACCTAGTCAACACACAGACACACACAGCCACACACAGACAGACACACACACAAGAGTCAACAACGTTCAAACACCTAACCTTTTTATTGACTATTTCCCTTATAGTCAGTAGCACTAGGAGAATAATGTGAAACAGGTGGTCGAGCCGCCTTTACCTGTGCAGAGGTAGGTCTGTTTTGGGGACTCTCTTTCATGCAGTCATTCATCAGGGTCTGGAAGCCGGGCCACGGACAGCAGCCGTAGTGCGTCACAGGGTCTACATGAGACAGGATGTCTATGAACAGCCTGTGCTTACTCCATCACCACCCCTTAGTTTGATTAGACCCAACTATCCTCTTTTAACTATCTAGGGCAGGCCATAACGGTTAGCGAGAAGCAGCGCCATCTAGTGACAATAATGGAACTACATGCCATTGATGGTGAGAAATGGTGAAAGGCAACTTCTGAAAGGTATAGGTTTGCACTGTATCTAATACTATATCCACCAACATAAAGCAGAAGTTTCCATTGGAGGCACACCAGCAGGCTAACCTGGTAACTTCCCCCGCACGGCCATCTCGTCAAACTCGCTGGGGAACTTCATGCCGTCCGAGATGCGTTCGCCGCACGTCAGCAGGTCGTAAATCAGCAGGCCGAAGGAGAAGATGTCCGCCTGTTGATTGTAGATCACATTGCCCCGGGCGACCTCTGGAGCCCTGAAACCTGGATAGGAAAACCAGACAAACATTGACCAAACGTTGAGGTTCTGGCGATTAGACTGCAACATGGTCTGTCGTCAGAGTATGGTCAAAAGAGTTCAAACACAGTCCAATGAGTTGCTGTTCTTCGCTTTTGCAATAACAAGTTAATAGCAGGACCGCACTGATACATGAACTGATTGATAAAACTGACTGATTGTTGATTCATTTATTGAAAGGGTTGTTGGTTGGAGTTTTTCCACTGGCTCCACTTTGGACAGTCTAGTCTCTCTTGGCATCTCAGAGAGGCTCACCTGGGGTTCCTTCGGAGGTGCGCACACCCATGCTGCAGCAGTACTGGGCGATGCCGTAGTCTGTGATCTTGGCGATGATCTCAGAGTCCGTCTTGAGGTTGAAGAGAAGGATGTTGTGGGGCTTCAGGTCGCGGTAGATGATCATAGAGGAATGCAGGTATCTAGTCGGGCACCAGGTAGCGTTAGGAGTCGAGAAGTTTGGACAAAACACGGAAACGACTATCGCTTGTGTGTTTTTTGTCCTCTGCCTTTTCTCTCTTTATTTTGAATCCAACTTGATCTTATTTTTTTACGTTTATGAATCGGAATGTTGTGTTTTTTTTTTATCCATACACTACATACGTATTAATTTAAAGCCAAGAGTAACACAGTTACCGGAGTCCGTCAGCCACTTGCAGGGCGATGCGGTGCTGTAACTTGCGGTTGAGACTGCCGTTCTCATGCTCGAACAGGGAGTCCAGGGAGCCGCGAGGGGCCAGCTCCATCACCAGGGCTTGGGGGGCCGAGCCGGCTGCCAGAAGGGCCACCAAGCTGGGGTGGTGGAGGCGGCCGAGCACTGCCAACTCCTGGAGGTCGGGACGGGAGAGGACAGAGGGGAGGGAGACCAATCACATGTGCTCAGTGAAGTTGAAGAGTCAGTACAGGGGGGCTTGTCATGATCAAACCTCACCTCTCCATTAGGAAAACGGTATGGTAGAATGCACAAACCCATAAATCTGTGTTCTACGGCAATTGTATCTATAAGAGAATGTTGCCGTGACAGGATTCTGTTGAGAGGGAGCCATAACTTTTGGTGCGAGTCAAACTTGGATGTGGCCGTTTCATTTACCTGTCGTAGCAAGCGGTGGATGTAGATCTTAGACGCATGCTTGTTGAAAACCTTCACCGCAACTTCTTCGTTTTTGTAGACTCCCCGGTAGACAGTCCCAAAACCGCCATCCCCTACAGACAAACTTCAATTCAGCTCTGCTTAAACTAAACTCAGGTTTTTTAGGGGATACTGTATTTTAAACAAGTAATTGATCAGATATTTTTAAAGCTGAATACACTGTAAAAAAATAAAATAAAATAATAATAATTACACACTACTATCACTGACCCAGTGGGTTCTCCTTGGAGAAGTCAAGCTCCTCGTTGTGGAGCATGGTTTCTGCCGGCTGGTCGCTCAGGATGAGGTCTGGGGCGATCTGAGAGATGGGCAGGACGCAGTGAGGGTCGTCTGGGTTCACCAGCAGACAGTCTAACAGAAAACAAGTACAGGGATTCAGCAACAACAACAAAAAAGAAATACACTTTAGTTACATTTACATTTAGTCATTTAGCAGACACTCTTATCCAGAGCGACTTACAGTAAGTACAGGGACATTCTCCCCGAGGCAAGTGAGGTGAAGTGCCTTGCCCAAGGACACAACGTCATTTGAAACAGCCGGGAATCGAACTGGCAACCTTCAAGTTACTAGCCCAATTCCCTAACCGCTCAGCCACCTGACTCCCCCTAGTTGCATAATACACTTCCAATTTTACTTTATAAATTGAATTAATTCATAAAAAAAAAAAGATTATCTGTTGTACTTAGTACATGTGAGTTGCTTTGGATCAAAGCGACTACTAAATGAAATGAAATGTAAAAAAGAAATGGACCGTTCTCCATGTGGTTGAACAGATCCTCCAGCAGCATCTTGCTCCAGTCCTGGCCGTCCTCGTAGCTGTACAGGGCCCACTTCTTCAGCAGGGTCTCCCCGCTGCCGTGCATGTCCGTGGCCAGCAGGCCAGGGAACCACTCCTCCAGCAGGGAGTCCATGTGGTCCGTCACCTGGCCCAGCAGCACGTGACCTGGAGCGACAGAACACGCCGTTTCTCATCCGCACTGGGAGAAGTGGCTGTTTGTCTTTGCGGACTCACTGCGATTGCGATGTCTGTCGTCTTTAGCTAAATAATCAACGACTGAATCCCGGATTTCTGTGTGGAAGTTTGATTCTGTGCCATTCTTACAGTTTCATGTTCGAGTCTGGGTGTAAGGCAGACCTTTGCAGTACGATTTAGGATGAAGATCATAATAGATTGATGCGAAAACCACTCCTACTCTTACCGAGTAATCTGTTTAATTCTCTGCAATGCAACAGTGAAAATTCTTGTTGTACATGGAAAAGCCCAATTTCCACCTGGTACATTAGCTCCAAAGGGGATTGGTACAATACCTTTGCGTGAGCAGGGCACTGTGATCTTGACGAAGCTGGCGGAGCTTCCCTCCAGAGAGCTGGCCTCCACCAGGCAGTAGGCCTCTGGAGACCAGCTCAGGTAGATGCCTCTCCTCCAGTAGATCCTGTTGGGCTTAAGAGCCCTCTCTGGGGGGGGGGAAACAAAAAAACAGAGGAACTACCACCTTGATAAAGGAGCACAGGCTAGCCAAGTTTATTTCAGGATTAACTTGGAGGGGGGTGCAGTGAAACTCTATTGTCGAACAGCACTTTTATTCAACCATCCATTCATCCAGCCAGTCAGTTTGCCTTGAAAAGGCATTTACCCACCCACCCATCCAGTTTGCCTTGAAAATTCATATACAGCATAGTGATTTTCAAGCATCCATCCATCCACCTGACCCAGCCCTATCCATGGCCAGCCTCTGCAGACTACAGTACATGAGACCCCTGGGATTCCTACCTCTGCCACGCAGCAAGTAAGAGGAGACCTCCAGTAGACGGTTGATCTGGCGTGACCAGTAGCCCATGGGGAAGTAGGGCATCTCATACAGGCGCACAATCACCTCCGAGTTCTCACAGTGGGGCAGCTCTATCACCGGCCTGGACTTGGGAAGGCTGTGTGTCAGGGAGAGTAGAAACGTGTGCCGTTATGAGGGATAGGCGGCGGCCACGTTGGCTCAAATGACCCCCATGTTCCATTCTTTGTGGAGTCGCACCAAAATAAACATTCGGGGCCAAAACCAAAATAAAAAATTCTGGACGGACCTAAAAAGACTATTATCTGTAACGCAGCTTTATATCTATCTATTTATCCGTTTCAGTGGAACTCTTCCTACCTGCTGGGTACTAGAAGCTGGTCGACCCCAAAGGGCAGGGCGATCTGGAACTTCTCCAGGAGTTTGAGGTACTGGGTCAGATAGTTCATGGGGAAACACTTGCTCTCAGACAAGAGCTTCTCCACCAGCGAGCGCTGGACAACTCCCTTGGGGTGCTCCCAGGACCCTGAGCTCTTCACGGTCAGTTTCTACAGAGACAGAGCCAGAGAGAGAGAGAGACACAGAGAGAGACACAGAGAGAGAGACACAGAGAGAGGGAGAGGGTGTGGGGGGACAAGATGGAAACAGCGACACTGAAGCCACCATATTCTAAACAAGCTAAAGAAAAGGGAAAAGAAAAGACGAGCGGCGCTTTTCTCTCTAAATAACAGCGGCCCAACACAGCTGGATCGATCTCTTCTACCTGCGAGATGATGTCGCAAAGCCACTGCGGGTCGATGAAGTACAGCTCTCTAAGCTGGAGGGCAGGATCGTCAAAGTACAGGAGGACACCTTAAGAATCAGAATCAGAATGGGATTTATTCGCCATGAAAGTTTGCACAGACAAGGAATTTGCTTTGGCTTGGCAGGAAGGTGCATACAATAAACATATACCTAAAATTTAAATATGTGGACTAACTATACTATGGGTACATAAACTAGCAGTACTAAGTGGGATTAGAATAGAATTAAATATACAATTAAGGGCAGAGATCATTCCCATGAATACACAAGGCGCACGCATACATACACACACACACACACACACACACACACACACACACACAGGCCTCACGTCCTTTGTCCTGACGCACACAGAGAGACTAACGAGACTAACGAGCACACGCGCGCGCGCGCACACACCGGCCTCGCTGAGGAAGTGGATGGCGTGTGGCAGCTCCGCCTCCTCCAGGGGGCTGTCCTGGATGAGCCGCAGCAGGGCCTGGTGCTGGAGGACGGGGAACTCCGCGGGGGCCCGGGCCCTCTCCTGCAACACTCTCCGCTCCAGCTCCACGTAGCTTTCTGGGACCAGCTGCCCCATCACCGGCTGGCCCTGCATCTGGGGGAGGGAGGAGGGGCGTTACAAACTGAGGGGAGATCAAGTGGGGGACTGAGATAGGAAGAAAGAAGTATGCGGACACCTATAATATGTGAGCTCGTTGGAAATCCCCTCCTTTTGCTAGGCTCTATATGGGCTGGGACAGTGAGAGACTTGAATGAAGCCATTTCAGTGTTGTCGCTGAACATCTGGGCGTCACCAAGGGCTGTGCCGAAAGGTGAACCGTCGCCTAAGTGTGAGGTTGCGTGCAACCTCACACTTCTGCCGACTCTTCTGCCGACTCTCCCTGTAGCTCAGATGTGGTTTCTTTTCACTGTGCCTGCTAAATAGACGTTCCTTGACTGGGACCAACATGCTACTAAATACTGTCAAAACTATGCACTACAGATCCTTGAGCTTCTGGCGTACTTTGTCGCGTTGGATAAAAGCGCCTTGCTAACCGGATCCAGAGTGAGACGCCGCGTCTGTGCGCGTGTCCCAGGCGGGCGCGCAAGGCTACCTTGAAGCCGGTCACCTCCCGAGCGATGGCCTTGCGCAGCTTCGCCACGGCGTCGAGGTCCTCCAGCACAGACACCATGTGGTGGTCCCTGACCACGTGGAAGCCGTGGCGCTGCAGCAGCTCCTCCCGGATCCGCTCCAGGCAGGCCTGCAGCTGGGCCTCCACGCTCTCGTCCACGTGGGTGCCCACCAGGATGACGGGCGACAGCGGGGCCACCGCCTGGAGGGGAGTCAGGGATACACACGGATGTAAGCGACGGTTATCTCATCGAACAACCCGTTTCGATGACCCCCCCGGGCCCCCCGGATGTAAACGTGCGGCGTTTCCCCGACGGCGGTGCGGTTGGACCGGGTCTCACTTTGATGTTGAACAGCCAGGGTTTGAGCGATTCCACCTGGGCGGCGCCCTTGCTTACATCGTACACCACCAGGTAGAGCGCCCTGGGGGTCAGGAAGTGGGGGTGGGAGCCGCTAAACTCCTCCCCACCTGAGGTAAAAGAGATACGAGAAACGATTAGAAGGAGGTCGAAACGCGACCCTTCCCGCGGCCGTCAACGATGCCGCCGCTCACCGGTGAAGTCCCACACATTGAGGACCATGTTCCTTCTGTCGCGGTCCCGGATGGTCCAGTCGCAGACGTCGATGCCTGCCGTGGTCCGCTGCGACGTCTGCTGGGAGCGCTTGAGCTTCATGAGCTGCCGGATGAGGGTGGTCTTGCCGCTCCCGGCATTCCCCACGACGATGAGTTTCATGCGGTGGTACGGCACGGCCTTCTTCAGGCGCTGCTGCAGGAACCTGGGGTGAGGCGCACGAATCAACCGTCGTCAGGGTTTAGGTGTAACTATTTCTCGGAAACTGATGGTTTCCGGTGATTTCACGTGTATTGAAAAGGCTTGGGCTGTCAAATCTTCATAGGCTGGCATTCTCTGTTGACACCATTACTTTAGCTTTTTTTACATGACCTTTTAAGCGAAAGTAACAATCAACGCCAATGCGATGCCACAAGAGAATGCAGGCCTACAAAGGTAACAATGGGGCCTCGACGGGTATTTCGTCCCATGGGGTGTTTTTCAGGCTCACCTGACGATGTCCTTGGTCTTGTTGCCGATGTGTTTGAGGTCCAGATGGAGGCGCAGGCCCTCCAGGGGGAGGTCCCACAGCCGGCCCAGCCGGCCCATCTCGTCAGGGAAGGAGCGCAGGCCCCCGTTGTGGCTCACGTCCAGTGAGGTCAGCTCCTCCAGCTGGCCCATCTGAGGGGGGATCTAAATGGAGTAGGGCAAACTTGTTTACTGAGAGAACGGAAGGGTTCTACTGTACTTACTGACGGGAATGCACTTCAGCAACTCTCTAGGTCTTAAAGGCAAGGTAGGTCGTGTTTTTGACAAGCACTTTTTGTCACATGCTGAAATAAACTTCACATCCTGATAGCAATCAATGAAGAAATTACAATAAAATTAAATAAAGATGTTATCTGTGGCCGTCGCTGGACTGTGATAAACATGACCAATCATTGTGACCGAATGTAATGATTGGACGGCTTTCATATCGAATGCAATGATTGGACGGGCTACTTGCCTATCTACCTACCTACCGACCTGTGCTCTGTTTGAACACTCGTGTTCAAACAGAGGTAGTCTGTTTGAACACGAGCAGGTAGTCAGGCAGCGCGTTCATGCGTTTTGGGGGAGTGGCTTTTGGGTTGGATACTTTCAAACTCAAAGCCCAAATTGCGTGTTTCGCAATACATACATATCATGCCTTTTAACATGTGTTTAACAGGTGCCTTTAACAGAAGCAAACGACACACGTTTCCAAAAGGGATCCTGACGGGGCTGTCTCTGTACCTCGGTAAGCTTGTTGTGACTCAGGTGGAGTTTCTCCAGTCTGGCCCACTTGTGCACGGGCCCACTGAGGTCCAAAGCTTCAATATGGTTCTGACTGAAAATCAGTTCACGCAGGTTTACCGAAGCCCACGCACCCGGGCCGGGTAGAACCTGGATGTTGTTGGTCCTCATGTCCACCGAACGCAAACTAAGGATGAACAGGTTTTGGGGTAGGAATGGATATTTAAATCAGAATCATCCACAGATTTCTTTTGAGGAAGAAAGCTAGTTTGAATCACAAACTTACTTTGGAAGATTGAGCACATCATTTGGAATGTAGCTGAAACTGTTATTGGATAGTTTCAGCGTTGCTATTTTTGAGGGGAGGAGTGACAAGGAATCTGCGAAAAACAATGAAAAAGCACAGAACTATCATTTCAGAACTGTCAGCTGAGTCTTGAGTGTTGACTCAGCTGTTGACACGTTTCCACTGGCAGCAGCTCAGAGCATGCTTCAACTTACTGAGTTTGTTATTGGAGGCGTTGAAGCTCTCGAGCTTGGGGCAGCCAGACAGGAAGTTGGAGGAGATGCTCTCCACGCTGTTCTTGCTCACGTCAATAATTTTCATCTCAGGCAGACACAGAGGAGTACTTATCTCACTCATTCTGTTCCTGAATAAACAAAGATGTGAAACGGATTCCCAGATAAGATTGGTATTTAATCTAAACTGGCTCAAACTGTACTTGGAAACATTTGCAGCATAATAAGTGTCTGACATGTTCTTGGATGGGCAATGTCTCAAAATCTAAGCTCTATATTGCATGTTGAACCCAATTTCCCAGCATACCCTTCCAGAAACAGCTCTTCCAGTCGCACCATGGCTCTGCCCAGCTGTTGAGGGAAGGTGGTGATTTGGTTGAAGGACAAGTTGAGCTGCCGTAGCGATGGGCAGGTCAGTGCGGGGTCAAGGGTCAGAAGAGGACCCACAGAGTTGCGGGACACATTGAGCGTGCTCAGCGAGGGCAAGGCGAGAAGTTCGACTGGCAAGGACTGGAGCTGGTTACCTTGGAGATCCAGACGGGTCAAACTCATCAAGCTCTGTCAAATTGATACAGACCACAAAAAAACAGGAATCTCCATGAGGCGGCTCTCTAAACGTTCTCCTTCCTGAGGTGGTTTGGGTAACCTACATGTATACTGGTCTAGAACGCTACCTCGCATGACACCTGGCCTTGTTTAGAGAGCTTAGAGAGCTAATGACTAGCATTTAGATCAGCGTGCTAATGTGGTTTTCCATCACAGTTGAGCTTTAATCCCAGAGAAAAGTAGCCAAAACGATGTCAGGGAAAACCGAGGGGTTACCTCACACAGCGTGGATGGGAACTCTGACAGGCTGTTCTGGCTCAGGTCCAGGCGAGTCAGGTGCTCCAGCTGCTGTTGGACAAAACCCCTGTCCATCAGGCAGGACACAGACTCCAGCTCATTCCCTGATAGGTCCAGCAGCCGGATCCTCTCTCTTTCCCCAATCGGGGAGGCAGAATTATCCCCTGACCCCAACACTGGGGAGTAGACTCCTGCAGTAAAACATTAGTCAGGCTAGATCATAGAGATACTATATCTATAGAACAGTAGATTTGTATTTCTATTCTTGATGGTGAGTCTTAGCATATACACTGTATATGTATTGGATTAGGTGAAACTTAAAACTAGCTGTAAATCAGGTTTTCCTGACTACATTGAATATTTGGAAGGGGGGGTCATACTTTTATGGTTGGAGCCAGTCCTGCCATATCTCCTGTGAGGCTCCCCAGGCTCAACCTCAGACAGGCCAGCCTGACAACAGAGAGAGGGACAACAAGATTGAGAGAGCAGGAGAGATTTTTTCGGGGACACAAAGCAGTCAAATGTAAGATGAGCTGTCTCCATACCTCTGCACTAGCATGTCTGCGACGGCTCTGTTTCTTCTTGAAAGATCCTGCTCTCCACTCTTCTGATGAGTCGTTGGGTGACTTAAGGGCTAAAGACAGGGAATCACTTCCTGTGTACATAAAATAAAATACAAAAATAAACTGTTTCAGACTGTGTCAAACCATCGAACCAGCTGGCCTTTTGTACAAAAAAAAATAAAAGAATGTTTTCATGTGTTCTGAGCCTGACCATCGCTTTCCATGTCATCGTAGAACACCAAGCTGTCTTCCAGGGAGACGAAGCTGGAGTCATCGCTCTCGTCCGACATGTAGCCAGAGGTCAGACAGGGGTCAGCTAGTGACCTAAGAGGACCAGGGGTGCTTTTGATTCTTTGGAAGGAGCACACGTACTGGCCCAGACGTGTACCTTTACCTGTGAGCACAGAACAGGAAATGGAAGACTAATAAAAAACCTCCTTCTGGACAAGATAACAATAAATCTAAGAATCTAAGATAAAAATATGGAAAATGTCAACGTGTTCTAGCTACAAAACTTGGTGACATGTTCCCTGTGTGAGAGAGTTGTAAAGTCCTCACCATTATTGTTTCCACACAAAAAAAGATATACTGCCTCTGATGGGAGCAAAAACCTATGGGAGTTTAGCTGTGGACCATAAAAGCAAGCAAAGTCTGAACTAACTGCGTATAAAAAATAATCTGCATGGCTGGCACATCTTTGAGGCTAATCATTGAGGAAAACCTTCTGAACGAACTGAACCCAAAGCACACAGCGTCCCTCCCAAGTGTACAGCTCGTGCTTCACCCCGCTCCGGACCCATACGCATAACTCCTCACACTAGAACATTCTCTAGCCCCTCTCTGCATGCCCAGGCCTCCAGCCACTCACTGTTGTGGTCGCGCAGGCTCCGTGCTCTCCCCCGGTCCACCAGCAGGGGGCCGAGCCAGGCGGCGTCCAGGTGTCCGAGCCTGAAGCCGCCCAGACAGAGGGCGCCGTTGTGGCGGTCCAGCCCCAGGCAGCCCAGCAGGAGGATGATGGCGGGCCCGTCTCCTCTCCGCATGCTGGCAGCCAGCGCGCTCCGAAGGTGCTGCTCGTGGATGCCACGGCTCAGCAGCAGCTCAACCAGGGCCAGGGGCCCGCCCTTCTCGCACACCTGAGGCACGCACACGGGGAGAACTCACAAACCTGACCTGAATTCTTATCGACACATGTGACTATGCCACTGTGATGAGATAGTAATAACAACTAGAGAGTATACAATTTCTGGGGAAATTGTAGGGTGTGCTTGCTTGCGTCGGTTGCACAGGGGTCTGTATATTTTATATAAAAATGCATCGGGCTATACTATTTATAAAGATTACATAGATTTAAAAGCATCTTTTTTTTGCTGCTCATTTACAACTCAAAATACGAGTGAAGTGTAGAATGAAATATGACGTCTTCTCATTTCCCCTGCAAGAGGCAGCTGACAGGCTGAATCAAAACGAATACATTTGGCAGACCGGTGTAAAAATGGACCTAATCTCTATGACTTAAACGTCCTTTTAAGTTGTCCCTTCTAGTGATATTTTCAGGCATTTAGCCTACTCGTATTGCATTCATTCATTAATAAAGAACCCCCTTTGAAGATTATTCTACGACTTTACCGGCAGAAGATAAAATCGCGATTCAAACAGTACCATCTGCTAACTGAAAATATGCCCCCAAAGACGTAAATAAGCTTGACATTTATTTAGTGGAAAATCGCTCATTCATAAAAAGCTCACTGGTAGCGATCATTGTCAGTAACAACGCAAAATGCCATATAGCCCTGTGTGGAGAAGCTGCCCCGGTAAATTCTACTACTACAGTACAGTACTAGACTACTGCCGTGTTCGTCTAGGTAGCGATTGCGTTGGTTGAATTCGATTTAACGTTCCGTTGTACGGTTTAGGCTGAAATTAATTATTTTCATGAACAGATTGACAAAGTTTAGGCTGTGGCAATGAAGTTCAGGTTACTAGTCAGATTGTTTCAACTATTGAAAGACTTTTGAGTAAGGGGAGTGCCGAACATGTTCTGTAGCCGTTGACTTGAACAGCTGAGGAGTTTTTGTTAGCTACTCACACTATTGTCTCGGGTAGGCTACAGCGTTGCAGTGAGCTACACTGGTTTGAAACCACAGGTAATGGTAATTTCACCAACAAATCGTTTACTAATGTCAGAATAAATCATACAACGAAAATGTATATGTGAGGAATGTTTATTTTAACGATTGAAAACAGATACATCATAGACCACTGTAGTATGTGTTGCCCGGGCAACACAGGCTAATGTCATGATGCTAATACTTCAGTGAAATAGTAGACTACTGTTTCCGAAAGTAGATGTACTTCCTTAATAATATCAGCTTATATTGTACATTACACATCACAATTGTGTGTCATATCACAAAGTAAAATGAGTAAATAGTTATCACCCTGGCCTCTTTGCTTGTGGCGTTTCTGCAGCTGCCTTGCAGTAAAGCTATAGTTAGCTTAGCTATCCCCCAAGTTAACAGATGCAAAACGAATGTTCTGCCAAAGGTAGTCACGCGTGTTTTCGTGACGTTAGTGACGCAGTGACGTTAGTAACGTCAGTGACTGTGGCTAGCAAATTAGCCACCGTTAGCTTCACTTTTCGCCACAAAAACTTAACTTAAGCCTAAACCATGCAACGGAACGTAAATTCCAATAGAAGCAACTCAATCGCTACCAAGACGAAACTTTTGACACCTACGTTGTCTATGTAGGCCAAATATTGGCTGAGTTTTAGGGGGGCAAAAAGAATAATAATAATAATATATATGTGAGAGAACAAAGGTTGTGCTCTCGCCGAAGGCTTGAGCACACCCAATGAGACGAGTAATGAGTATCCTCCTCCCACGGCTAGTTTGTGGATAGTCAAGCTTTGCATGCATGTAGCAATTTCCATCTCTCACACTTCAATACAAAGTTTGTCTATGCACATGTATATGACACAATGCCATGTTTAGCAAGTTCTTCATAACAACACGGTGTCACAAACCTTTAACAATCAAATTGACAGTAGTGAGCGGTGCTGACCTGGTATATGAGGGATTCGGTCTTGGGCTTCCTGTTGACGTCCGCGCCCAGCTGGATGAGACACTCAGCCATGACCTCGTCCCCGTCCTCGCATGCCTTCTCCAGCATGCTGTACCTCAGGTCGGCCTCGGACGCCATCTTGGACAGGGCCAGGCACGCCGCCTTGCGCAGCTGGAGGACGGGGGAGAGCATGTGAAGAGAGGACGTTTGGTCGCGGATAAACAGGAGTGGGAGTGAGAAAGGAAGTTAGGATGAGAGAGGAAGGAGTGTGTCTATTGGTGACTCTGGGGCGTTGTGACAAAATCCCTTGTGGTTGTGCCGCACGCCAATGTCCCCCACTGTGACGAAAAAGTATCTATCTATCGTGAAGGAACGCATCATTCTTTCTGTATGTCAAACTCTCACACACGAGCCTAGACACATCCACACCAGTCCTACCGGGTTGCTGTACAGGTCAGAAGGGCCGTCTCTGAGCTGCTGGAAGACCTGCCGATCAAAGTCCTCCTTCTGCAGGTCCCCCGCCGCCCCTGAACAGGCGTCCAGCATGCGCAGAGCCACCTGGAAACCCTGTGGGCCAACCGCAAACACACCAAGAGTTTCACACTCACAGCAGAATCCCTGCACTGCTCACAACAATCCAAGGTCAATTTGGGGACACAGAAGCCACAGAGAAGAGCACACAGTTTAGAGTTTTTTGTTGGAACATGATCTAAACACAAGTATCGGTAAATGTTAACCTCAACATTGATGGATTGTCACCTTCAACAGCATCTCGGGGTAGTCCTTGTACTCTATGAGGGAGGTGACAAGGACCGAGGCCAGGACAGGGACGATCATTCTTGATAGCTTCTTCTTAGACACCAGGCAGCAGAGTAGGTTCAAACCCCAGTAGTGTATTTCTGGACACGGGCAGAGCATAATCGATCACATTCTAGGACAGCATAACCTCTTTTTACTGGGATATGTGAGGACTGTTCTATAACGAAGCAAGTCATACTAACAAAAAAAAAACGATTTTATTTATTATTCAATGTCTGGTTCTAAACCTACAGAACTACCATAGTTATTTTCCAGTGCCCCACATGATATAGGCCGCACTGCATGTGCAGATTTACACCTAGCTACCCAAAAAGAACACAACTCTGTTTTAATGAACGACATATACCAATCCTGTTTCAAAGGACAGTGCGTTCACCTTGTTCCTGGGGAAACATCTGTAGTGTGTGCAGCACCGTGTCTATGGCCCCCTGCTGGCAGAGCAGGTCCACTGCACCGGAGCAATCAGCAAGGGCAGACAAAACCCTCAGACCATTCTCCTGGACAGCTGAGCAGCCGATGAACTACGATAAAAACACAGATATGTAAACAAATATCTGACACTTTTCTTACGAAACAAACAGTGCTTCGTTCCTAAGATAAGTGATGGGAAGCTCAGGAAATGACTGTTATTTCAATCCCCTTGGGACACAATTAAAATACTTGATACTTAATACAACCACTGGATGTCTGCACACAACGTACCTACGGCAATGTAAAATGGCCAAAAAGGATGAGGGAAACGTAGTCTTTTACCCTGTTGAGGGCCTCCAGGTAGATGGTGTGAGCCCCTTCCACCACACACTGGTTCTTCAGCACCCTCAGAGAGACATCCACAGTGTCTGGATCTTCCACAGAGACACCATGCTCCCGCAGGCACCGGTCTGCTCCACACACACACACACACACACACACACACACACACACACACACACACACACACACAGCCCCACACCGGATCACACACACAAGTATACACACATCACACACATTCTCATATTCACTGAAGGCAACTTGTCACTGAACGAGCACAGGCATCACATAAGTCTTACGTCTTGGACTTTCTTCACACCACTGCTAATGTGAATAAAAGCAGGAACGTGTGAAGGCCGTTCAAGTACCTGGGCAGAGGAAGACCAGGCTGGCTCGCAAGGCCTCCACCTGGACCTCAGGCTGGAAGTTATGGACCTTCATGGCCGCCAGGATCTGATTCATGGCCATGTTCATCTCATCCAGATTGGCAGTCCTACAGACAGGGGAGGATGGAGGGTGGGGGGCTGGAGTTTGTTTACTTTACACAGGACAGGATAATGCTGTATTTTTGACGTCTAATTCTTTGAGCCTAACCAACATTATTTAGGTCTGATACCTATTCAGATATTAAGGTGGTGAAAAAAAGAATTTGCCATTAGTTTTACACAAGTGTTGTGAGACCGCCATGGATACAATGTGAAAACTTTTATTTTCCAGATACCGCAAGTCTTCTTTTGCTAACGCCAAAAAAAAGCTGGTGTACGGTAGTTGGAGTGAGCAAAAGTGTGTTTTGATGAGATTGTGTTTCTGTGTGAGTGCTTGCGTGTGACTAGGTGATGTACAGTACCCATGGGAAAATGTGTCCAAACTTTTGACTGGTACTGTAGGTTTGTCATGGCTTGACTGAGAGTGTGTATGTGTGTGAGTGTGTGTGCATGTACCTACCTTCCCCTGAACAGCAGATGCAGCAGCTGACAGCCGCTGGCGGAAACTTCTGGAGAATTCAAGTGTCTCTTCATCATCTCCACCACGTTGACATGGAGACCATTGGACAACAGCAGAGACTGCATTTTAGCTGACACACAAAATCAAGAAGATACACCATCAATAACTCCATCATTAGGATTCCTCCATCAGGAGGTAACCAATTGTAATTGTTAGTATTCTTTATTATTATTCTAGTAATCTATTCCGCCCAATAACTCAAGCTCTCCTTGGTAAAAAGTATTGAGATTTGGCATTTGATACAACATGCCACAACTAATCCCCACACCAAGAATGGCTCACATTAGACCTTAGGTAGGCCACAGGCCACGCCCAAATGTTCAAAGTGGTAGTGAAGTGATGGTATTTCCACCCAATTTCTCCAATTCTTCTGAATTGTCAGCCTTCTGGAAACTGGTCATTCATTTGATACTGCATCTGGACAAAATGTCAGCCTACTGGACACTGGTCATTCATTTGATACTGTAGCTGGACAAAATGCCAGCCTTCTGGACACTGGCCATTCATTTGATATTATATCTGGACCAATATCGAAATCGATATTGTGAGAATGTATTGGACACTGTATAAAGTCCCATTCACCTAACTAGTCACTCAATGGACTTACGCATACACACTATTGAAAAATTACACTGCCTGTGGCTCAGTGTGCTAGAGTGTAGGATCTGAAATTCTGGTGCTAGTAGTTCAATTCTTGTTGCATACAGAGATTTAGAATTCGGCAGTGTGAAACGTGCATTTATGGTTCCTTTTATCGGCAGTTAAGTCTCACCCTCTAACGTCAATTTTACAATATTTTGCAATTTTTAGGAGGAATCCATCATTGCTGCTTGCAGCTATATTTATTTGTTTTGGTATCTTTCCATAAGTTTCATATATCTGCATCACACAAAACTTGACCAAATACAAGAATAGTATTTTATAGTGTAGCTACAGGTTTGTTACGGGTCTGGTCAACGAACAAAACTTGAACTTGAACAAAGAAGAATTGTAACTCACGGTTAAATGTGATGAGCGTGCCCAAGGCACAGGCGGCAGCCTGGAACACCCTGACAGAGGAGGAGTGGAGCAGCATGGCAGCCATTACCTGTCTGTGGACAGGCGCCCTGAGGAGAACACAAATCTTATCACTTACACTTTGTTATCGGGGATGCTAATGCTACATACCACCGATGACAATTTCATGGAGAATCAATGCCACAGTGAAAGAGTTTGAAGGATGACAACTCGTCAATGACAGCTATGAGGGATGCTATGCTATTGCTACAGTCCATAGTTTATGAATATATGAATGCATTATATGGAGCACCCATGCTTATGTAAATGACAATATCATGTGGACCCCAATGCTAAAGTCAATGTTAAAATCAAAAGAGAGGCTTTTTATGCTGCGCTGCAATTATAATTTTTTATCTTGTGATACTAGCACAAAATAGCACAATATTGGACTTTGCCATTAGATAGGGCTTACCTATTTTCCTGGTCCACTATGGAATAATCTAGTCCACTCCCATGTAGTAACAGGTTGTGAATGGCCCAACATGCAGCTTCCTGGAAGATAAATTAATAGATAAATAATTGTTTTTTCGAGAATAATGTTGATTAAGGTCATACATGCTCAAGATGCTCTAAATACTACAGTTGATTGGGACACCAACATTGACAATGTGGCTTTCAAAACTATGAGAACTTACAACACTGTAAAGACAGATCTCTAGGTCTCACCTGGACGGTGGAATCTGCTGCGTGGAGCTCCAGGGCTGTGCAGCAAGCCTTCATCCAGCACAGGTCCATGCCGTCCACCTCCACCTGCCCTCCAACCTGCTCCTCCTCTCCCTCATCCAGACCCTGCTGGACCACCACCTTACTCTCCATGATCGTCCCGGCTGTGGGAGGAGATATGGGAAGTACAGTATTTGACAGAATTTGAGTGTGTTCATCTTTTTGTATAGTGTATGTGTGTGTGTGTCTCGTGTGTGCATGTGTTAACTCACTGAGTTCGGCCAGACAGGAGAGGGCAGCGGCCTGCAGGGTAGTGTTCTCTGGGTAGGTCACACTAGCCCTCACCAGGACTCTATGCACACCGTTCAGCACCAGGATATTGTAGTAACACACTAAACCGAAACAAGCTTGTGTCAACTGCAGCTCCAATGTCAGGGAAATGCGCTTCAATATCAACACGTAGCTACTGAAAGCTGGAATTCTTCTACCAGTAAGTGTTTGAGGCTTGACCAAAGAAAGTGATTGTGCTGACCTGCGGTGAACTTCCTGATTAATTGGCAACCAACTTCCTGCAGAGGCTCCAGTGCTGGGTGAGAGTCCATGGCTCCCGCCACAACACTGTAACAACGTGCTCCCCCGGACATGAGGATCTCCACGTTGCTGGCTGCACAAACAGTCAGATGTGTGAATACCTTAATGTGGGGGATTTCCGATCCTCATGCTCATAGTAGAATCTCATCTTAATCTGATTTGCAGTGACAAAGGCCTATTGAGCGGGTGTTTTTGTAATCACTAAATCGATGTGGGGTGATGTGGGGGGGTAATATGTTATTGCTTACAGGATGCTACATAAACCAGAGTTATAAATAGATCTTTATAAACCATTAAGTGGATATCAAGTTGATGCCAAATCGTAATAGAATTTTGTAAATAGCATACACTAAAAAAGAATATGCATGAATAATGTGCCTTAAATTTAGAAACTTCAAACTCAGAGCTGCTCCTCTGTACTATAATCTAATTTTTGGGGATCTCAGATCTGAGAATCAAAACAAAAACAAAAACACTTTTACTGTCCAAATACTTTAGATGTGTATTTTATCTTATTTATTTTTTTACATATTTTGATGTATTTTATTGTATTCCTCCAGGAAATGTAGTAAGAATGTTTTGGTTTTACACACTGTAGATCTCGTATGCAGTATCTAGATCAGCGTGTAAGGGTAATTCAAAAGAACATTATGTAAACAACAAAATCCATGGTGTTAAAACCATAGACATGTATATATGTCTATGGTTAAAACATAATGCATTAAAGGAGAATTTATTCATAATACATGTGTCACAGAATCAGAACACTGTTCCAATGTTCCAATGTGCTGTAACATTCTGTGATTTCATAGTACAAACTTTGCTAAAAATGTACAACTCTAAACATTGTTTATCAGAATAAAAGTGATATGATATAGTTCCTATTAAGTTTTCAACTTTTCCCAAGTATTTAAACATGTCATGTTATGTCACTGTTTCAGTAACTAAGCAACAGTTACTGTCTGGGGCACCAAGAGCACTTATCTGACTAGCAACCAGTAGTAATTACATTTCTACTCCTGAAACTAAACAACATATTTCATCATCACTTGTTTTATTTCCTGTACGACACCGCTTTGGATCAGTGACTATGGAAGACCACAGCATCCTCCAATCAGCACTGTCTCTTGGACCCTCAACTGTGTAGTGTTAGCTTGTTATCTCCAGTGTATTTAAGCCCTCACATTTTTGTTAGTTGTTGCCAGATTATCATATATCTATACGTAAGTTTAGAGAAATGTACTAAAGGATCTGACAGGTCTGACAGTCATACACCTGTTGGTTTTAAACCAATGGCATCTCTTTTAATTATGACAGTCTGACTATCAGTGAGAACATAGTACATAGTGTTCTTTTAGTTGTTTGCTAGAGTATGAATTGACTTTGGATATGTAAAACTCTTATGAACATGAGCAAATATGTTTCTTTCTATTTTCATTAAGCAATCTTGCAAAAAAGATTGAATAAATACTAATCTATATAATTACCCATGGGCACTGTTCTGACCACCACACCTAATAGCAGAATCTAGAATATGTGTTAGAGTGTTAGCATTGCAGTCTCTAAGGACTTGGGCCTACCGGGTCCTGCCAGAGGGAGCAGAACCTTCATGGCCTGTAGAAGCAGGTCTTCACTGGCCTGGGAACTCAGGAGTGCTGCTAGAACCACACTGTGGTCCTTGTTCTCCACAAACTCCACCAGGTGGTCATCGCTCACTGATAACACAGACAAATGCAGGACAGAGCAAAATGTTTTTAAGTAGGTCATGGAAATACAGAACAAGTGATTGAGCAGACGTATGGTAATTAGTATTAGGAATCTCATTATTTAGTCATAAGTAGTGATGTGGTTTGAAGTATACGCATAATTTACATAAAGGCAGACAAAAACGTTTAGGTAATTAGGAAAATGCATTACGAAGAGAGAAATGAAGCAAAGCATTTGATTAAAGAAGAAACTAAAACAAAATATAATTGTTTAGTTACATCTAAGTTAAACTTAAGGATTTTCTGTTGACCTCCTGAAGTCACCCCAAACCTGTAAGGGATCATGAACTACCCCATTAACAATGTGTTTGTCACTGTCAACATTGTTTATCCATGTAGGATTATGCTACAGAGCACGTGCATGACAAGAAATCGGACCTTGTTCCAACAACAGCTGCAGAGCACGGAAACCTTGAAGTTGAACTTCTTCGCTGGAGGAAAACTCCTTCATAGCGCCCACAATCAGGTCAAAGACATCCTCCTCAGCATCTAGAACCAACAGCTTGATGATGTCTGCATGGACACAAAAACACAAACCAAAATAAAAGAACTCAAACCCTGTTCACATCAAAGTACATGGCTTCGTCCACCTTCCATTTAGATACCAGGAGAAACATGTTTTACTCACAAGGGCTTACATTAACCCTTACAACTCTTCAGACAAACCCTAAATCCAATACTACTACAGCTGCCTCAACGGAAGTTGTCTGGAGTGGCTAGTTGTCCTGTAGACAATATATAATTGTTACACAAACAAAACTGAAGCAGCGTCTTTTATTGATTCACTTTGCAATACAGTTTACAAAAATGTCTTGCTCATGCACTGCTGACAAAGAGAGGGTCATATGAAGGTTACTGAAAGACGACAAGGTTGTTACAAACCGAAAGGAAAGCAGAGAGGGTTTACTCTGTAACTCAAGTAGCACAAGCGCCATGAGAACTCTTATGTGTGCACATTTTTTCCTCTGCGTTCCCATAATTGTGCTCAACTGATACTGTATGTCCATTGATTAACAAGAAAGTTGCTGTACCATGTGACTGTGGTAACCTAATTAAATCCACTGCATTCTAAGGACTCTCTAGCAAACATGGCATGATGCCATGTCTTTACATCAACCTGAAATTATTTTAAAGAAAGCAGGAATTGCAACAGATTCAGGTGCTGTGTCAGCTGTAAGAAATTGTTACAAAAATGTTTACTCTACTGTATGGCACACAGTATTACCACATACATTGGTAAGGTATTGACTCCAGTACAGTATTGTGCATTAGTATTGTGCTTCATGGTTTTATGTTAGTCTTTGTGGTGATGAATATCCAGTTGGTTACTAAGCAAATAAAAACCTAGATTTCGTGAGAACGCTGTTTCCTTACTATAAGTGCATTCTCTTCTCCTTAGAGATAGTGACAGAGATAGTGACATAGCAATGTTCTACTCTCTAAGTGTTGTTAAGGTAATGTAGGTCACTTGTTGTCTGTCATGACCCAGTTATGCTAAGTCATGGGTTAGAACACTATAATATGGTAGATATGAACTTGAAAGGAGTTGCTGGATGAAGCGCTTCTGGTGTTATGAATCTTAACCGTGACCTGATTGGAGGAGGAGAGCCAGTGTTCTGAGCCCCACCATCATCGTCCGGCAGTCTCTGCTGTGTTGGGAAAGCACCTTCAGGATCTGCCTGAAAAACAGGTTAACACACACGGGTGCAAGTAGATAAGTACACAAGCACTAACATGCAGTTGTATTTACGCACACACCTAAACGTAATTTACGACAAACTACATTTTCAAATGCAGGGAACTTAATACATTTTTACTTTTGTAAGTCGGAAGGTGACCATTAACCCAGCAATCATACATAAACTTCTACCAAGCTCAGTCAGTAGGGACATGAATCTGTGTTTGCCCAAATACAGCCCAAGCCAACTTACTGGTGCACACCCAATACCTCCCAGTCTTTCCCTGCTTCCAGAGGCTTGGTCAACTGGTCTAAGGTGCCAGGACATATTTCTATTAGCCGACAAAGCAAGGACCATCCTGCCTGAAATGAAAGGTAACTTTAAAACACCACAAACACTTTTTAGATACAGCTTTCTGTTAAGTTGATCAAATATGTAGTACTAATACAGTGGTAGATATACCACTGACATCATTTGGGCAAAGTGTTAATAACCAATTTGCTTAACTGGTGTATCTGCTTTAGTTAGAATGAAAGTTCGAATTAAAGTGTATCTTTACACTACACTATCTGCAGTGTGAGCAGAGATCATTAAACATTATTGGTGGAGAGTACTGAAGTTAGTGTTTAACTGTGAGGTGTTTGAAATATGGTTTACCTGCTGCACTCTTTTACTGTTACTGTAAAATGACAGTACAACAATAAGAGGCCCCTGAACCGCTTTGTCTTCGAACAGTTCAGCTGCTAAAAAACGGTATGCAAAGAGAAGACAAGGGTTTTTCCAACATATAACTATAAATAGACAGATCAAGTTTATTTTTAATTTACCGTAATAATGAATGGAGTTGGAAAGATGAAAATAACAGCTGTAAGACAAACAGTTCTTGCAACTCAATATTGTGCAGGCTCCTATTCTAGTGAATCACTTAGGCTATATCTTACCACATCCATCTGTATGGGCCAGGAAAATAAGGTCTTCGATGATTTGAACCAGCGTACTTAACTGCTTTCCTTCTTCAAGATTTTTCAATCTCACTAACAGTTTCTTTAGAGTCTCCTCCAGTTCTTCCTTGTCCTTCATTGTCTTGATGTGTTATCGCAAGAAAGTATTGATAAGCATTTAGTTATAATCCACCACGATCGTAGGTGGGTGTCGTGAAACAATCGAGTTGCTCCATTTTATCTGATGAATACATGTAAACATTGATAGCCTTCACTTTCATTCGTGAGTCCATTCAATATTGTGCGACTTGAAAAACACGACGCTCGACGGCTGTCAGACATGAAGGCCAAGTTATTATGGATTTCAGTTTTTGAAGCCCCGCGTTGTTTGGTTGTTTGGTTTTGGGTGGGCTGGAAAATGTTGTCCCTTTTTTTACAGGCGTGACTTTTCTAGTCGACAAATAGTCTGTCATATGACTTCTCAAAACTTCCCGTTTGGTAGAGAGCGCAGCAGCACATGGGAATCAGTTCAAAATGTAGTCTACTCCAACATACGTCAGGTAAGATAGGCTACGTTGATTTTAAAATATGTTGTTCTTTTGTAAAGCATTCGAAAGTGTCCTACGGAATTAGATCGGTGACTATCATTGAAAGTACAATTTTACACAATTAGATGTTGTGAATGAATGATTGAAACGGAATATATAAAAAGTAATCCAACAACAATTATATTTGTATTTCGTCTCAAAGTGAACTATATAGCCTATATAACTAAATATAAATGATTCACCATTGCTGCGCAGATCTTCTCCTTTCGATTGGTTACCCCTGACATTCATTCACTTCCGTGTTTGTTATCAATCATCTCATTTCGAAATGTATATTCGCCTTGATCATACAGTATATCCTGACAGTCATCAACCCATGGTACACACTCTCAAGTGAAGCGATAGATCTTCTTAGACGTTAGGTTTCTTTAGACTAGCGTCGGAATTCACTGGGCTACGTGTTTTCATCATGTCCCCGCAGCATCGTTAAAACTGCATTGGGCAAGCATACCTACTTGCAGATATCAAGGAACGTTATGGGGAGCAGAAGGAAGAAAGTGAGGGACGAAGGAGAGGGTTTGGTCAGGACTTCCTCCCAGGCCAACCTCCTCGGACTTCCAGAACTGTCTGATGATGAGGAGCATGTCACAGGCGGATTTGTCTACATCCTGGTGGGGTTCTCTGCTCTGGGTGGCTTTCTTTTCGGCTATGACACTGGAGTGGTATCTGGGGCAATGCTTCTTCTCAAAAAGGAGATGAACCTGAATGCTTTATGGCAGGAGCTACTGGTGTCCAGTACTGTTGGTGCTGCTGCGCTCTCTGCATTGGCCGGTGGGCCATTGAACGAGGCTTTCGGGCGTAGGGTCTGTATCTTGCTGGCCAGTTTTCTCTTTACTGTTGGGGGGGTCGTTTTAAGTGCTGCCCCAAACAAAGAGGTTCTACTCGTTGGAAGAATTATCGCTGGACTAGGTATAGGTAAGTGTTGACCATACATTTTGTAGGTTAGGATTAAGGGCAGACTGTGGTGTTTCAACAAGTGTTTGATACAAATTAACAAGATGAAAAGTTGGACACGAGGATATACTGTCTTAACTAAATGTGGGAGACTGTTTTAGACTCTCCTCTTTAGGTAATGTTCTCAGTTATTGGATTTGGAGATCGAAGCTCTACATGCTTAGGCTGACTTGATTTATGTGATAGATTTCTTGTTAAATGAAACCTATCTACATACAAAACAGGCAAAAATCGTAACAATTATTTGATGCATATATTAAACGCATGCCTTGAGACCTTGTCCTGTCTTTCCCCTTAATTCAATTCCATAGGCATCACCTCCATGACGGTGCCTGTCTACATCGCTGAGGTTTCACCGCCACACCTGAGAGGGCAGCTGGTCACCATGAATACACTCTTCATCACTGGCAGCCAGTTTATTGCCACTCTTGTAGACGGAGCCTTCAGCTACCTGCACAAAGATGGATGGAGGTATAGTCTTAGCATTTCTGATATTTGCCATAGTTAAGGGTCAATCAATTGTTTAGATTCTGGTGGGAAAGCAACTTTAGGTTCATCTTAAAATGCATATTGGTCAGGGTAGGCCTGTTCATTCCAATTCACGTGAAACAAACTTTATACAAGCAATCCTGTGACACCTATATAAGTGCTAAGAGAACCTGCTAATTGAAAACCGCATTATCTTCTCAGTTGATTTGATTGTGACATGTTCCTGAGCCCGTTCTCTGTTGCTCTATTTTCTGTCAGAGGTGACAGAAAAGGCAATTACAACCTGCTACATTTGCAAGTATATTTTTGTCAGAAAACTGCTTTAATGCCAGTCAAGAGCTGCAAACTTCTGACACCTCTTCTTCCCAAATAGACTAGACAGAAATGGGAGAACAGCAGCTGATAGCAAACTGAATTAAAGCAGCATGCCATTCCAACACTCAAATTATAAGGAAGGTTTAGAAAATGATTTCTCTCTCTCTCATCTCTGTCATGCAGTACTTGTTCAGTTTGTTGAGGGAGAAAATGAACTTCTCTCATGAAAGCTTGTTAGTACCTATGTCTATTTCTTCCTCTCCATGTGTCCCTGGCTGCAGATACATGTTGGGTCTGTCTGCAGTCCCTTCAGTGATCCAGTTTATTGGTTTCCTGTTCCTGCCAGAGAGCCCACGCTGGCTCATGCAGAAGGGTTCTACCCAGACTGCCAGGCGTGTGCTGAGCCAGATCCGTGGGGGCCAGAGCATTGAGCAGGAGTATGAAAGCATCAGGACCAGCGTTGAGGAAGAGGAGAAGGGGAGAGGAGGTGACACACTCAGACACACACCCACACACAATTATGCCTTTAGTACTACTGTGTTAACCTGGGAGTCAGATGGCTGAGCGGTGAGGGAGTCGGGCTAGTAATCCGAAGGTTGCCAGTTCGATTCCCGGCCGTGCAAACTGACGTTGTGTCCTTGGGCAAGGCACTTCACCCTACTTGCCTCGGGGGAATGTCCCTGTACTTACTGTAAGTCGCTCTGGATAAGAGCGTCTGCTAAATGACTAAATGTAAATGTAATGTAATGTAACCTACACCTACCCTTTCCGGTAGAGGGCCCTGTGATCTGGCGAATGCTGAGCCACCCTCCCACATGCAGGGCTCTCATTGTGGGATGTGGACTTCAGATGTTCCAGCAGCTCTCTGGGATCAACACTGTCATGTAGGTACCACACAGGCCTCGTTTCAGTACTTGCGTACTCTGTTGCTGTGGTGTGTAGGAATGAAATTAGGGGGGGTGAGTGTAACTGAGTTGAAGTGGTTAAACCCACTACTCATTTTAAATACCCACCCGTGCCATAGAATGGCTAGATCTTTGGTGGCGTAGCTGACTGAAGTGGTGTTTCTGAGGGATGATCAGTTGCGTGTCAGAGTACACAAGATCAAGTCTTACCGAGGGGCTTGTGACTGAGGAAGCAATACTGATAAGCAAGACACAATGCAAGCTAAGTCAGGAAAGACATTTTGCTCAGGGAATGATTTGCAATTATGGTCATTTCAAACCTAGTTTTGTTCTGGTATCAGTAATGATATCATAACTAAGTCAGAATATCATTTCAAATCAATTATATAAGAACATAATTAGGAGTATCATATGGGGAACAAAAAAAGAGAATAACAATTTCATTTTCTTTCTTTCTTCCTGTCCCATTTTAGGTACTACAGTGCCACAATTTTGCAGATGTCTGGAGTGCGAGACGTCAAACAGGCCATCTGGTTGGCTTCGGCCACTGCCGCCACCAACTTCCTGTTCACCCTGATGGGGGTGTGGCTTGTGGAGCGAGTGGGACGCAGGAGGCTGACGCTGGGCAGTATTTTTGGTGTGTGTGTGTGTCCGGGTGTCTTTGTCTTGAATTATGAATGTAGGAGACATATCTCTGGGGTGTACATGGTGTTCTTCATTTGACCAAATTAGAAATTGTATCTGTCCGACAGTTTCTCTGCTTGCCCTGTATTGACTAAATGATGTCTATAATTCTCCCTTCATAAGCTTATGAGGTCAAATCTTTTGATCTCTCCCAGGTACTGCTTTGAGTTTGATAGTTCTAGCTGTAGGCTTTTTGATATCGGCCCAGACCTCTCCCCCTATCACCCTCCACCCCACAGAGATTATCAACAGCACCTGTTCACACTATGGGTAAGACATGCATGTAAGACTAGTTGACAGCCCAACTTAAGCTGTCATAAAACTGGGCGTGTATTCCGTTTTTGGGGGGCTGATTACTCTACAAGGCATATAGTTATCAGTCTTGGATTTAGATTTATTTTAATATAAAAATGTATATTATGTCAGTAAGAAAGCGTTATATTTTATTAGATGAGCTAAACTCTCATTTTAAACCTAAATCTTGGATTTAAAGCAATTATTTGTGCTTTTACTGTAGGGGATTGGTATGTGTCTGACAGGTGTCACACTGTAATCTGTCCCCCAGGTATTGTGAGAACTGCATGTTAGATCCAGGCTGCGGTTTCTGTTACTTGGAGAACAGCTCCTCTGTGTACGACTCTTCCTGCATTCCTGTCAATCAAGCGTCCACTGAGAAAGCTGCTTGGGGCAGGTCAGTAGTCGTTTGCGTGTGTGTGTGTGTGTGTGTGTGTGTGCGCTTGTAGTAAAAATGTTTTGTGCTTCATGTAAGGCCTATTTATTTACTGTACAACTTTTATTTTCTCGCTCTGCATGGATGATGATGGGAAGTGGGTTTTGTTTTTGCCCGTATCTATTTGTATTTGATTTGATTCCTTTTTAAGTATCTGCTGTTGTTTAAGTATGCAGGTGCTCCAACATGACTGAGGCTAGTGATGGACCTCTCTGGGCTTACAACTACTGTCCAACTCCTAACTCTTGGATAGTCCTACTAGGCCTCATCCTCTACCTGGCTTTTTTTGCTCCAGGTGAGCACACACACACACCTTCATCAAAGAACCACCTCAATATTTGATCTTTGGTTTCTCAGCTACATAAAGTCCAGCCAGCAGTAGTTACAGTAAACTGTGTCCTTCTGCTTGTCTGTGTCCCAGGTATGGGTCCCATGCCATGGACGGTTAACTCTGAGATCTATCCTCTTTGGGCCAGGAGTACTGGTAACGCCTGCTCCGCTGGAGTCAACTGGACTTTCAATGTCCTGGTTTCGCTCACCTTCCTCCACGTGGCTGAGTACCTCACCTACTATGGTGAATCATCTTTAGTTCCAGCTAGTAGGGATTAGGTGTTATTGTTGATGCAATGTACAGCCGTGGCCAAAAGTATTGAGAGCGACATACATTTTGTGTTTGCAAAGCTTGCTGGGCCTTGGCATAAAATGACTGCTAACATAATTTCAGTAAGTCATATCATCAGCACAGGGGAAAGTGTGAACTAGTTCTAGCCAGGTGAAATCACTATCATTCTGATTGGATTTTAAGAGCAGATTGACTGCTGTAAAAGAGGGGACTATTTGCATATATTGAAAATATTTGCCCCAAAAAAGCTTTAATTAAGAAATGTGCCTTATTGTATTCCAGTATTCTATAGAAACATGTGAAAACATTTTCCTCAAATACTGAATCAGCAAACTGCAAAACACAACATTTGTCGCTCTCTCAATACTTTTGGCCACGGCTGTACATTGTGTTGGTTGTTCTGTCGAGGCACAAAGCCATGTGTCCCTCAGCGTTTGGAATGATTGATTGATCGGTCAGTCGTGGATTGATTAACCGGTCTAACCGCTTCTCCCCAGGCGCGTTCTTTCTCTATTCGGGTCTGGCTTGGCTCGGCCTGCTCTTTGTGCTGGGCTGTCTACCAGAGACCAGAGGCCAGAGGCTGGAGGACATCGAGGACCTGTTCTCTGGCCGCCTCTGTTCCTGCGGAGACCCTGAGGGAGGACGGACCCGCAACTTCCAGTACATCCGGGTGAAGGGCAGTAACGCACTGTCGGACAACGAAGCCTCTGATGTGGAGTAGCCTGTGGGAAAATCTAAAGGTTCTATTTCCTCTCACCAGGTAGAGTTTGGTTAATGTCTTTCTGAAGGTATTTCATTCGTTTTCTTGTAGACCTCTTTCACACACGGCAAGAGGGACGAGGGAGTCCATCAGGGAACAATGTGTTTCCTTAATTGATGTTTTGCAGGCACAGCTGTCAAACGGTAGTGAGGCTGTTGTCCTGCTTTCCTTCCCTTCCATTTTAAACTCGCTCACTCCTTTCCATTTCTCTCTTTCTCTCTCTTGGTGTTTTATTGCTATCTCTCACGCAACACAAGGCCTTATGGGAACAAGAGTTTCACATTCCTGTTTCTGGTGTTGAGTCAGTTATGAATCCATGTTGCTGACTCAGCGCGATCACCATGTTTTTGTAGAGTTCCTGCAATGTTGTTGTAGCAAGCCAGTCAGCACCATAGCAGCTCAGTGGTATTGGATGAGTGGTGTACTGGTATTGTATGCTCTAGTAGGTGCTTAAATAATGAAATAAATGTATGTTGTACTTTAACTAGGGTTGAATCAGCTGTTATTGTGAGTGCTGGAGAGAGATTAGACTTCAGTAAGACTAACTGGGTGTAACAAATTGAGTACAAATGTTATAATTCAATGGCATAATTGCCTGTAAATGTGGGCAGCAGTCATTAACTATTGTAAATAAATTTATAAAATGTACTGTACATAATGATTTCCAATGTTGTAGTTTTTTGTTTATGTATTGGGGTCACTAATGTTCTTTGAATTGTACATGTTTGTTGATATGCTATTTAATAAAGAAAGAAATGTCATTCTGAAGTTATCATTCACTCTCCCAGTTCCCCCATGCAGGATTTCATTCCAGACACAACGTGACGCCCAACAAAATGACAAAGGCACAAAACCCTTCTGGCTAAATTGCTTTTTCTGGCTAAATAGCTTTATGACAAGGAAGTGAGCTATAGCTGAAATAATTTGGCCATAGAGTTTTTTATTTTTTTATCTCAGAGGAAACTCAAAATGGAAAACACACAGCAAGAAATTCAATTATAATAACCCTTACTCTGATACCAAACAAATATAAACATTTCCATTCAACTGGACCGAAACCTCCAAGCTCCCTTCTGAAGAACTAGTTCATGCATTCTAAAAATGTGTGTTTCTGCTTGAGAGTATGAGGTGAGGCTGCTAGATGGCAGAGCTAGATGGGCTGTCTTGTCTGGTAATCTGATAGGACTGAAACTGGACACCACTGGTACTGTGCTACTGGGTGGGATGGAAGGGACGGATGCATGCGTTTGGTAGGTAAACTGAAACCTTGACAAGAAACTATTGAAGTTAATACCACCTCTTCATCGCCTGGAAAAAACAATATTGTACTTCCACAGGCGGGATTTGAAGTGGAACACAAGCACCATGACCAACCAAAAGCAATGCTGATTGCAGGACCATCAAAATAGCTGGAATATTTGTATCTGTCTCCAAGCACAAATTTGGTAAGACTTTCTTCATTTGTACAGGATATGTACAGGGTAATGGTTGAAATGAATGTATTAACATCATACAATGATAAGAGTCACCAGTTATTCCATATGACCACACGGTGGCACCATAGATTGACCTAATGATTTTGTACCTGTTAAGATTGCAATTTCCTCGGAATGTGGATAGGAGTGGAAACTTGCACCTGTCCCAAATTGCTCATATTGAAAGAAGTGGCCACTACTGTGTATCATGGTTTACACCGTATATTGTTTATTTGGGTAAAGTTTGTTTGATAGGGCTCATCACTGTCTCAGATTTTCCACTTGTTTTCTTTTGTCCTATGTACTATGATACAGCAGTGAGTTACCCGTTGATTCCTACAAAATGCATCCGGCATGATTGTTCTGATATATGTGCTTTACCCATTTAAAATGATCAATTTATTTTATATTTCCACGCCAATTTATTTTGATGTCAACTCGCAACCCTTCTCGGAGTAGGACGGCTAAAGAGGGCGTGGTTTGGTGACGCATTGCGGTTCGAGCGGAGGAGCGTGCGGGAGGCGTGTGTGTCTGTCCCTCAACCGAGGAACCTGAAGGCAACAACAGAAGGAGGCTGTGCTGACTGTAGCCCTGCTGACCCTACCTGCATGCGTGGAACTCGTTCTTGCTGGACATGCAAGGCAGTATGGTTTTCGCACAGTAGTTTCTTTCGAAAATTATTCTTGTAGTCATAATCTATATGATATCCAATTAAATATGGCTGGAGTAAAGTCGAGCTGAGTTGATCTTTTAGCGCTCGCTGCTGGGGAGTTGCGCACTCTCCCTCCCATCAGCTTGTCGAATGAGAAGATAATCAAAGTACGGACAGATCCGTTGGATTTTAATTTTTTGTTTAATATCGATAGTCTGCAGAACCATGTCAGGTGGACAGGATGAAAGCTCAGTTCGAGTAGCACTAAGGTAAATCACAGATATCCCACTGCTTCATTGAGTAATCATGTTTCTGCTACCAATTTCATTGCTCTTTTGCATGCACCGTTCGGATCCTGTAGCCTCTGCATCATCTGTTGATCCAGTTTCAAGCCATGTAACTCTATGATTCAATTAAAACAGGAATCGATTTTCAGACGTCCCGTCAGACACTACTGAATAAAAACATTTGAAAAGCGTTGGTCTAGTCTAGTGCATCTGCTCTCAATTGTTCGACATTAATTCCGCTGATTCCGGTTTGTGTAAACACGAATTAGGCTGATGCCAATTATTTCTCGGCATTCATCATTGCAGAGGCTAAAAGACTGATGCTATATTCATGACGCAGCACATACGCCCAGGGAAAAACTGTTACACATAGGCCTTCTATAGCAGGTGCCACCAGCGGCGTTGGCCAAAGGGTGGGCGATATCATTCTTGTTGTCGAAGGGCTGAGTTGTCAAAGAAACAGATTCGGTCTCTTGTGTTACTTTGGCGTGATGCCGATCATCTAGTCTTTCTTCAGCATCCAAGGGAGACGGTTGAGAGGCGGTTAATCGATAAAAGAAGTGCTTTGTTGATGGCCTGTAGCCTAAGTAAGAGTCCGTCAACCGTGGACGCCTACACATTGTACAACACAAAGATTTATTCTTTCTAGTTTAGAAACTGTTGGTCAGATTTTTTTTCACGGCTTCTTTGCCTAAAAATCGTATGTCAAAGCAATGGACAAACCTTTTTGCATGGAATTATAAGCTCGACGTCCCCTGAAAAATTTATGGAATTTTTGAGTTGTTCATGACTAAAGTTAGGTTGTATCTTCAATGATAAATGTAGGCAACATCCTATGAGCGTCACAACCCCCTGGCCAATTTGCTTTGCCAGCTATGCGAATCTGCCCATGTTACACTCTTTCTGTCCATCTCTTTAGTTCATGTGCCTACCTACATTTGTGTCCTTACGCTTTTCTATTGCATAATCGTTTAAACACCTGCTTTTGTGTGCAGGTGTATGCATGCCTATGTTTGTGGGCAAATATCTTTGGTGTACGTGTGTGGTTGTCTGTGTGCTCAAACCCAGCCAAAGATCTTGAGCATGTCAAGACTTCCATATTAACAGGTCTGTGCTCCCTTGCAGAGTCAGCCAGAGGGACAGTAATACTCTTATGTTCTCATTAGCAAATAGACTGAGGGGGACAACATGTGTGTGTGAGAGATGGTGTGACCCATCTCTACGTTAAACGCTGATCCTTTACAATGCATAGCAGCTAAGCTGGCATATGCCCTGCCCTAAATCAGCTCCTGGGTCAGTCCTAAAGACCTGCATCCTTGGTACTCTGAACCATCTGAAAGGATTGGTCCAAAACTAAGCAGGCAACAGTAGGAAATGTGGACAATCACATCAACTTGGCTCTCCTGCAAAGGACTGGATCTAGATTTGGTATTGGGCAAGACTGAGCGCTTCATGGCAAAACTGATTTCAGCACATGTTCTCCTTTGCTGCACAGGACAGGCTTAGAATGTTTGCCTTTGAAGTGTGTTGGCGGTCATAGTTTATAAGTTTGAGTGTAGAGAAAGAGTCTCCATTCTATTCTGTTTTCACAGTGGTTTCTAAACAAGCCTTTGTTAGTGCTAAATGCAACAACACGTTATGTCACTGTTATTATCAAGTTTAATAAATTGTACTTTAGGTTTGTAACGAGTTAGACTTAGCTGTAAAACAAGCCTGGTGGGATAATTACTTGTATGTGAGCAGGCCTGTACAATAGCAAAGGGTTTACATTAAAGGTGATGAGAGGTGTGTATAGAGCACAGACAGTCAGTGCAAAAATAAAGACAGTTTTTATTCTTTGGAATATTATTATTACTACAGATTTCTACCGGAATAAGTGAGTCAAAGACGGTTTTAATCTGTTCATATTTCATCTAACTGGCTGAAAGGTTGGTCCCTTCTGAGATGGCGCTAAGCATAGCCTACACTTAAACGGAAGCTACCCTAAAATAGACTGGGAACGACCACTGCATTGCTGGAAGACCTCAGTTATCTATACCATGACCTCTGACGAGTCAGCACATTCCAAAAGACACATCTAAACAAAATGTGGATTGCCGGGGGATAGTTTCTGGCTCCGATCGTGTTTTCTGGTTGTGCTTCGAAAGTGAACTCCGTCATACAAAACCAACACAGAGAGTAATTACAGGCGGACAAAATGCAGACTACCACACCCAGTCAAATGTTAGTTTTGCATTCTTGGTCTTTCGCCTGTCTTTTTTTGTATGTTTTCTGTATCCCTCCATCTTTCCTTGTCTTGCACTCTCTAACCTTTGCGCTCTCTTGCTCTTTCCCCCTTCTTATGGGTGGAGAATGAGTGTCCCTTTATTCAATATAGCCTAAATATAATGGAGAGCATGCTATTCTTGACGGGAGGCGTGCTGGTTTTATTTGGGCCCTCTGGATGCAGGCAGCCAGGTTAGGTCATGAGTAGAAGCAGACTAGGTTCACACCTCTAGCTTAAACTAACTGCAAATGGGTAGTACTACAAATAGATTTTGGTTGTAACTTCTGTCTGCCGATTTGGTCATAAATAGGTCTTGTAGATCTCAAATAGCCCAGTTTGCTTGTTTTAGCAAGCTGTCACCTCCTTAGTTACAGTGTGCATGTCTCTGAAACTGGTATTGGTCTTTGTCTCTCTGTAAAATTGGTTGTTTAAATATTTACTAGCCTGCGCATGATTCTAACACTACCTGATTCTATTATCAGATTATGCACCGGATCTATCACCCAGTGTAGTCTAGCCTCTAAACTCACGCCTCACTAGCTAGGAGGACCAGGACATGTAAATGAGCTTCACCCACCTGCTCTTTCCTGGCTCACAATGTGCTAACAGATGTATATGAATTTGCATCGGGCTTGTTTCTGCTATGTCGAACGACTCAGCCTCTTGTGTGCAATCATGGAGTAATCCACAACAGATTTTCCCTGATGCCTGCCTGTGGAACATCAGACTCTCATGTCGCTGACCCGCTTGTCCGTTTCCTCTCCACTGTCCTTTCCCATCCTTCGTTTATCGAACCTCTATCTACGTCGGCTGTTGCCTTGAAAGGATCAGATACCAGCTGATGTTTTCCATAACTCCCTCAACATTTTCAGGATGTGGCTCCTGTGTCGAGTCCTCGTCCGTTGGCCTGCTGTTGACACAAAGATGGGAGTACTCTGTCAACATGCCCCGTTGAGCGCTGATCCCATGTGCAAGTTAGGGGAGGTGAGGCAAAAAGGACTTTTGTCTGCCCTGTTTAACCAAAGGACTGTAAGTTAATTTGTTACTTATACATTTGTGAGGCCCTGACCTTAAATTTGGATTGACCAATATGTCCAATCTAACATTGAGCAACATGGAGGCACTATTAACTTGCTCCAAGAAATCCAGCGCTGAGCTAGCTGTGTTATTACTCTGAAAGACAGAGAGGGTGAGAGAGAGGGAAGAAGTGATGGAGAGAGATAGAGATAGACATAGAGATAGATGTGAACATTCTCCCGATACTATGTATTGGTATACGTGTTTAGGTGCGTGTGAGGCAGGTAATGCATAGTGTGAGAAACACCATGTGTGTAAGACATTGCAGTCAGGTCCTTTATTCATTATAGTGTTGAGGGACATAGGTGTGGTGTATTTGCTTCTCACTTAGTTTCTGCACATCTTGTTGACAGCTACTAGCCACAGTCTCATCCTAACCCCAATCCAATGCCACCAACTTTGCCTATGGCCATGCAAGTGGGGAACTTATTTGATTATGTTTTGGGCTGTTGGGTAAAGAGACTGTGGTTCCCATTTTCATAGTAGTCTGGTGTACAATAATCTGACCACGTTGACGAATGTTTATGAGTAGCTTTCTCCCAGAGTGGCTTGAGACTATCAAACTGGAGGGCTCCAGTCCTTCCGGTGGCGTGTTCAATTGCAATAAAGTTACCACGTGTTATCTGTATCTATGGCAACTGGATAAACAGCTATGCTTCTTTGAGAACAAATGTGGCAATACATTCTGGTGAAAGTTATAGCTTTGAGATTTTAATGACAGGCCCACATGCATCTCCCATCTTTTTTTAAAGCATTTTTGTAGTTTTATTCAATGTTTGTCTTGAATTGGGTCTTTGTCATTGAATTTGCTAATAACAGTATTTCGCAGCCCTCCCATTTCTTCGAATGGAACGTTATGTTTAAAACAGGCATTTTTCTATCCAACGCATACTTGCTTTTACATTAAAGGAGTTGGAGACTTGGCTACTCTTTCTATCTCGTTTTCTTTCTCTCTCTCTCTCTCTCTCTTTCTTTCTCTCTCTCGCTCTCCCTCTCCATTTCCATTATCCCTCGGCCTCCCCACCCCAGGTGGTGAGGCTTGTTTTTACCTGTTGAAGATTAGATGGAGATTTGGTCGTTGTTCAGTTGTGGTTATGTTGCCAAAACAGCTTTCGTTAATGTTGGAGTGCTGGAGGTGATGGGAGCAGGATTAAGGGGGCTTTATGTCATGTTTTAGGTATGAGAGGACCAATCCCCTCCCTACATACCTCACTTCGCATCTTCCTCCGACTGGCGCGTTGACATTGCATCCCGCCGAGAGAGGATTATTACCTTTTATTTAAAATGTCTGTTCCTAGTCGCCATAGTAACCTCTTTCCTCGAGACATTCGAGGCGGACAAAGTACCGTAGGGATACGCTGCGGAGTGATAAACTTAGTTCAGACACTGCACAATATGTAACATGCGGTATGTAATCCACTGTGCATGAACTGAAGGCCTTTATCAGATTGCTTGTTACAATTCCCGAGTTCATAACCTTGGTAGGGTCACGGTCAGCGTCGTGCTGCTGTGCTCGTGACAGAGTTGTGTGTAGTGGGGGCATACACCCACGCATGCACACACACACAAACGCACGAGCACAGCTTAATGAGGGCAGAGCGTGCTAAATCTAAACCTGCAGTGCTGCAATTCAGACCAAACCCACTTTATGTTTCGTTTTTTCCCCCCTCCCCCTTTATTTCCCCTCTTGTCATCCTAAAGAGTCTCAGAGAAAAGACACGGGCAATTCTTCCTTCCCTGACTGAGGCACTGTTAGATTTGGAAAGTGTCTAGTGACTGTAATCGGAGAGGGAGAAAGCCCCCGCTGACAGTTTAAAGAGCCAACTGAAGGCATCACATGTTTACTGTACTGCTCTCCCAAACACACACACACACACATACACGCACGTGTGCTCATTGGGACTTGTGGTTCTGGGAGTCCTTGCTCTCAAGCAATTTCTCATTTGCATGGGGCAGCTGCAGGTGATGTCATCTCATGCAACTCAGTTATCCCACTAAAAAACCTGGGAAAGACAGGCTGGACTTCTTTACTGCAGCATAGGTACAGCAGCATCATTGGCCTACATGTGTCAGTTTGCACGACTGTGGCTATGACTGACTGAGCGTGTCTCCAATTTTGCCCTGGCCTTTTTTCTCTCTCTTTTAGACAATGGACGGCCTGTTCTGCAGAGATAGCGTTCGAGCTTCCTGTTACCCTTCCCTACCCCTCTACCCTTCCCTACCCCTCTACCCTTCCCTACCCCTCTACCATTCCCTACCCCTCTACCCTTCCCTAACCGTCTACCCTTCCCTAACCGTCTACCCTCCCCTACCCCTCTACCCTTCCCTAACCGTCTACCCTTCCCTAACCATCTACCCTCCCCTACCCCTCTACCCTTCCCTAACCGTCTACCCTTCCCAACCCCTCTACCCTTCCCAACCCCTCTACCCTTCCCCTCTCCCCTTCCCAACCCCTCTACCCTTCCCAACCCCTTTACCCTTCCCAACCCCTCTACCCTTCCCAACTCCTTTACCCTTCCCCTCTCCCCTTCCCAACCCCTCTCCCCTTCCCAACCCCTCTACCCTTCCCAACCCCTCTACCCTTCCCCTCTCCCCTTCCCAACCCCTCTCCCCTTCCCAACACCTCTACCCTTCCCAACCCCTTTACCCTTCCCCTCTCCCCTTCCCAACCCCTCTCCCCTTCCCAACCCCTCTACCCTTCCCAACCCCTTTACCCTTCCCCTCTCCCCTTCCCCACCCCTCTCCCCACCATCACTCTCCTCCCTTGTGGCGATGCGTCTTAATGATTTATTGAGTGAGTGCAGTGGAGCAGCGATGGATCCTGATGGGCGGGCCGGTGGGGGAGGAGGGGAGGGTGTGCGGGACAGGTCAGGGCGCGTTCAGCCGCAGCTTCTCGCCGCGTTTAGGATGAAAGAATCCTCATCCCACCCCTGTCTGCAACGCTAAACACACTGGCTGCCGAACCTGGCGTTCCGGTGACGAGCGCCTGATCGCTCAGGAAAACAAACCATGGTGTCAGGTGTGCTGGAGGCATGTGTGAGGAAATCCCAGCGAAAACACAGCTTTGATGTGATTGATATGGAGTACAGAGTTGGCCCTCACCACAGGGCTTGGGGCTTGTGAGTTAAGTGTTCGAATACAAAACACATTGTTTGTATGGGGTTGGTGTTGATCAGCACTCGGTGTCCTCTCTTATTCTCATTTAGTCATCGGAAGTACATTGGACTTTTTATTAAGGTGAAAGTTAATTGTTCAGGGAGTCAGGTGGCTGAGCGGTGAGGGAGTCGGGCTTGTAATCAGAAGGTCGCTGGTTCGATACCCGGCCGTGTCAAATGACGTTGTGTCCTTGGGCAAGGCATTTCACCCTACTTGCTTCGGGGAGAATGTCCCTGTACTTACTGTAAGTCGCTCTGGATGAGAGCGTCTGCTAAATGACTAAATATAAATATATAAATATCTCATGCATACATCAAAGCGCCTCCGAATAATTGATATTATTTCCTGGAGACAGTCCCTATTCCTGGAGACGGTTCCAACGAGTCTGTAGGAGTGGTTCGGAGGATCCCTGCAGATCAGGGAGAAGCCAAGGACCCCCAGGAAAGAGGGGTGGAGAAATGGGGTGGGGAAATAGTAGGCTTACATAGCCAGTTAGTGCCCCAAACAAAGACAGCCCTTGTGGTGATGGAAGTGGTGAACAAAAACCGAACAATCCAAAGCTTGTGTAGGAAGTGTTCCACTGTAATACGTGTTTTGAGATTGACATGCATGCAGTGACATAGTGTCTGCTTCCTACATGTGTTATGATAACCCTAACCCATAATACGTTTTTGTTGCGTAGTCTTTGTTTTAGAAAAATATAGTCTGCAACTGATGACGCAATACGTCAATCTAGGCTATTTGTACTGTTTTATGATTTTAAAGACAATCATGTTACATTATTTCATTTATTGAGCAGATACTTTGATCGAATGCAACTTACAAATAATGTTTATAGAAAGGAAAGCATCAAGCAATCAAGTATCAGAAATATATAGTTCTAACAAGATAGAACTGTATTTTACAAGCCCGTACAAAAAATAACATTACAACTACCAGGCACAGTGCAAACATAACAACATCAGTTAAGCCTGTGCACTTCCAGATCCACTTTAACATGGAGACTGCGTAAGGCCCGTTTCATAATCAGCACAGTAAAGGGCATTAACGGTAGAAATAAAATAACTATCATGTCACTGCGCCGCTGCCTTCACAAAGCAAACACACCCCACCCTCGCCTCATTCCACAACACGCTGCAGTTAGCTGGCAACCCAGCGGACATCCTCTGACCTCCAGCCCGGGCGTTATTTCTCCTCCCATCCCTCCCTCCATCCCACCTTCCCTCCGTCCAGTGGGATAATCCCGGAGCATGCCCGGTGGCAGTGGTGGGTTCTGTGTTACAGACACAATGGCTGCTCTGTGCTCCTCTGCTGGTATTGTTCTCTCTGTGCCTGGAGACACAAAGCAGCCCTTATACACGGCTAGTCAGGAAGGCCCACTGTCAGGTGCTCGGTTAGCAGCGTAGCTTGGCCCTTTAGCTAGCTTCATAGCCATCGCCTCAAGGCTTAATATCAGTGGTTTGTGTACAGTAGGCTTCAATGAAGAGGAAAGAGCTTCTGTTTGGAAAGTGTACGGAGGTGGCGGCCTCCAGCAATGTGTCAGTCGGACTCTGTTTTGGGTGGGAGCGAGTAGGCCTGTCTCTCGTTCTTTTCTTTCTTTTTTGGTTTATGTGAATTGTCTCTTTACATCTGTCAATCAAGCATCCCTCTGTTGCACTGCAGCACTCCTCTCACACTTATGTCCACAGCAGCCTGGGTAATCCTCAGTCAGCTCTCAGCTGGCCAGCTTTCAAGAGGGCTTTGCTGACATTCAGGGTTTGAGCTTAGTGCGACTCGCACGCGCACACACACACACACAATGATACATACATGCGCAGCCAGCTGGCAGATTGAATGGAGCAAAATATTGGGTCAGAAGCACAGAGTAATGTGCGGACAGCACCTAAGGCCAAACAGAACTACAACACAAACTTTAATTAACACCATGACCTGCTAATACGGCTCTTTTTCAACTCATGACAGCACAGTCATATTTGACGCTTACTTAAAGGTTTCAATTGTATGGTCTCATGTCAGCAGCAGTAAAGGCACTGTGACTGTGTGATACCTGCATTGCCTGTTTTGGACCACTGGAGTAGAGCTTGTCAAATGGTTGCTTTAGTTTAAGGTTTTTATGCTCCCAAAACACAACATGTCCCTTCTCGGGTACATAATAAAACGTAATGGGGTAGTACTGGAACGAACACCCCATTTTAAAGGAGGGAGGGAGTCAGTTGGCTGAGCGGTGAGGGAGTCGGGCTAGTAATCCGAAGGTTGCCAGTTCGATTCCCGGTCATGCCAACTGACGTTGTGTCCTTGGGCAAGGCACTTCACCCTACTTGCCTCGGGGGAATGTCCCTGTACTTACTGTAAGTCGCTCTGGATAAGAGCGTCTGCTAAATGACTAAATGTAAATGTTAAAGCCTTGCGTTACACATCAGAACGTGACCTTTTTCTCCTCTCTGTGTTTCCCCTTTTCCAGGATCCGTCCTCAGCTGCCGAGAGAGAAGATCGAGGGATGTCACATCTGCACCTTCGTGACGCCTGCGGAGCCCCAGGTGATCCTGGGGAAAGACAAGGCCTTCACCTACGACTATGTGTTCGACATGGACTCTGAGCAGGACAGCATCTACGCCAACTGCACTGAGAAGCTGATCGAGGGCTGCTTCGAGGGTTACAACGCCACCATCTTTGCCTATGGCCAGGCAAGTGGAGCGCTTGTGTTTCTTTTTAGGGGCAGTTGGGTGAAGTAGTCAAGTGGCTGAGCGGTGAGGGAATCGGGCTAGTAATCCGAAGGTTGCCAGTTCGATTCCCGGTCATGCCAACTGACGTTGTGTCCTTGGGCAAGGCACTTCACCCTACTAAAGTCGCTAAGGATAAGAGCGTCTGCTAAATGACTAAATGTAAATGTAAAGAGACTGTGTTTTGAGAATGGGTTGACATTCAGATAGGAAAGGTTCAAAGATACACTCATCTCATTACAAACCTTTTTCAGTGCATTGGTTTCTGTGCATTAAACCATTTGTTTATTGTTGGCCTTCTACATGTTTGGCTATTGATTTGGTCAGTGCTAAAAATGACATTGTATTGGTTTTATCAAAGACTGCGGTTATGGCAGTCTTACTTTACACAGACACACACTTCTAAAAGCACTTCCAAACCTCCCAGTGAATGTGTAGAAATCGATGGACGTGGTACTCAACAGTTTCTCGTAGTGTGTGTGCTGTAAGCAAAGTTCTTTCCCTCTTTCTCTTCTCGCCCCCTTTGTCCTTGTCCAACATTTCAAGATCTTACTTTCTTTCAGAGGGGTTTGTCTTCTCTGAGGCAGTCCCAGCCAACTGCAGGGACATTACGTACAAGTCTACCCCCCCTTCCCCTGGTGCTCCCTGGGTTGCCTTGACAACCAAAGCCCACTCTAGTGCCTCTAACAGGGTTTGATAGAGCTGGGAAGTTCCACAAGGATAGAGAGGGGAGTACTGAAATCAGTGAATCCCACACACCTTCACATAAAGCATACATTTCTAATGTGACCCCCCCCCCCCACCAGTTCACCCATATTTCCCAGTAGTACTCCTGGGATTGATGGCCTATTTATTCATTTTCGAATATGTTTAGTCCTGGTTGGCTCTGGCCCATAGTACAGCCAAGCCTAGCTGTGTTCAGTGGCTCGTGTTTATTTTTTTACTTGGACTAATCCAGCTGTAGCCCTGTGCTGCAAACTGACCCAGTCAGCTCCATCATGGGATTCAGCCTGCTTAGATTTTGTGTCAGATTTAGAGCAATCAATATTGCAGGAGAAAATGACCTGTATGTTCCCAGCCCCAATGCCCTGTATGCCCAATCTTGGCGCTCTAAATTTCCCCCCTTCCTCCTGTTCTGTTACTTCTTCTACCCCCCCAGACGGGCTCAGGCAAGACCTACACCATGGGCACAGGCTTCGATGTGAGTCTTGGGGAGGAGGACCTGGGCATCATCCCCCGGGCTGTGGGCCACCTCTTCAGAGGTATGGAGGAGCGTTGCCAGGCTGCCCGGGACCAGGGTCGGCCCGTACCCGAGTTCAAGATCAACGCTCAGTTCCTGGAGGTACAGTACTGCACGTTTCGTGAACCAGTACACACTGGGAGTGCTGGAAACCACTAAATTGAATATGCAGCCACTGATATCATTGTTTGTTTGTTTTTTACTTAAGCTTAACCTACACAATGCAATATAAGACATGTCAAAACACTAAAAGACAAAACAATACAAGCTACAGTATAGAGGAAGCTGTTGGGATTCATTCATAGCTGTTCTGTACCAGGTTCTTTATTTACGATTACGAGCAACAACTCAGTTTCATAATAATCCAAACAAAAGGACCCTGGTGTCACTCCATACAAGTTGCTCCTCAGTTGGACACTCAATATTGCAGGAGAAAATGACTTGTCCGTTTTTGGGCACAGCCTTCAAGTGGTTGCAACAACTTTTAGTAAAAGGTCCAGGTCAGCCTTATATTGTTGACAGGGCTAGTTTAACAAGCTCGTCTACAAGACTGACACTTCGAAATAACTCTTTCAAAAGCGTGCAGCTGCCGGTGAAGGGTTGGAGTGGACTGAGGGTCAGAAGGGCTTGTGTCTGGACCGGGAGGGGTGACAAGAAGGGTTACTAGGAGCAGCGGGCAGTTGTGTTGGCTCGTCATAGAGAGTGACAGGGGCCCCCATGTGGCCAGACAGGGAGCAAAATATTGATGCAGAACTAGAAGGGGCGTCCCGTGTCTTTGCCTACAGTCAATTTAAACGTTAGATTGGACAATTGTTGGTGAGGCGCCTAGCTAAAAGCCCATTTGGAAGCCAGCAAAATAAAGCTATTAAATACACATTTTAAGATGGGGATATAACCACTTTTCAAAATGATTATGTTGTTTTTGGAAATGTGCTTGCGCTGTAACAACAAATTTGACCAGATTGTATTGTTGCACTTTTAAGTCCAAATATAAGAGCCAGGTCCAGAGGGGTTGTTCCCTTCACAGGAAGTCATCACATTAACCTTTGTTTTGCCAATAAGACGGACAAGTCCTCTACCATTTAGAAGTTGTTGATTTTTATTTCTATTAATTCAGGTTCTATGACTGGAGTGGCTAGATTACAAAAGAGATTGGATTACCAAGACAAAGACTTTTCACAGTTTAAATAATAATAGGCAAGAAATAATAAATGTGTAAAGGCATAAGGAGATCGTGAGTACAGATCACGTTGCTCTGGGTCAGGCCTAAACACTGTCAGAGAGGCCAGTTACCAAACAACAGAATCAAAATGGTGAAAATGAACTTCCTGTATGCTTTGTCATGTTATATTTGTGTGTGTGTGTTTGTGTGTTCCCTTATTTCCCAGTGCAGCTGTACAATGAGGAGGTGCTGGATCTGTTTGACACCACTCGGGACTTGGAAGCCAGGAAGCAAAAATCTCACATTAAGATCCACGAGGATGCCAATGGAGGAATCTACACTGTCGGAGTGACCACACGGACAGTGTCCTCCGAAGCAGAGGTGTGTGATACATGTTTCCGTATCTACACACCGCGTTTGTACGCATGCATGCATGCAGATACGCGGTGTGTGTTAGCGTTCATGCGCTCGCACGTCATCAGTGTGTGCGTGCGCACGCGTCGGTCTTTAATTCTTTATCAACACCCTATCGTTGCGTGTATCTGCTTGTACGGTAAACCTGTCCACACCAGTAACCAGTCCCTCTCTCCCCCACCCTCTCCCCAGATGCTGCAGTGTCTGAAGCTGGGCGCCCTGTGCCGCACCACCGCCAGCACCCAGATGAACGTGCAGAGTTCTCGCTCCCACGCCATCTTCACCATCCATCTGTGCCAAGTCCGCGTCTGCGCTACCGACAATGTACGCACAGCTGGGGGGGAATCGGAATTGATTGTCATTCTGGCTTTCTGTTCGTTTGCATAGGTGTAGAGTAACTGTTATTCTTGGTTGCATGACACTACAGTAAATTGTGAAATGTTTGATACCTAAACCCAATCTTGACCTGTTCCTAACTTTCCCCTAATCCTAGCCCTAACCATGATCATAACCTATTCCTACCCTTAACCGTAACCAGCTGTTGCATATCAACAAAGAACTGTGTCTTCTACCATGCTGCTCTGTGCGGAAACTGCTTTCATGTTGTTGTACCAACCTTTTATTTTCCTCTCAAATCATACAGCAAGACAACGAGACCGACAACAAAATCTCCAACGGTAACTCCGAGATGGAAGAGTTTGAGACGCTGACGGCAAAGTTCCACTTCGTGGACCTGGCAGGTTCTGAGAGGCTGAAGAGGACCGGGGCGACCGGAGACCGAGCCAAAGAGGGCATCTCCATCAACTGTGGACTGGTGAGAGACTGGGTCTTAGCTTCACTAGCCTGTTCTAAAATACCAGAGAGAGGAGTTTTCCTTGTCTGCCATGTATGATAAAATTGTAGACCTGCATATCAGAATATAGATTTTGAATCGTGTCTTTTTATATCCGATTAGTAATTTTTCGGGAATTCCGGGAAATAAATTATTTTTAATACGGTGCTGTAGGCGCTGTTTTCAACAATAAACTGTATATCTCTGCATATGCGTCAGGGTCTGCACATGCAATGACACAGCTCTTTCATGTTACATTGGATGTATGCTGTCACCTGGTGGTGTAGTTTAGCAATTGCAACCATTTTCAAATATTTGAAAGAAGTGAGGTTCACTTGGTTGGATTTTTATAAGCAATAATTTTCAGTTGTTGTTTATTAATCGTCTCTATCTCCATGTTGTGGTCTTATTCCCTGTGCAGCTTGCTCTGGGTAATGTAATCAGTGCTTTGGGAGACAGGAGCAAGCGATCCTCTCATGTGCCTTACAGAGATTCCAAACTCACCCGGCTCCTACAAGACTCGCTGGGAGGAAACAGGTCTGTCTTCGATCGCTTCTGCCCATGTTTGGTTTATATTGGTTCCCCCAACAGTAACATAGTGGAGGACTTGAATGAATGTGAATGACCCAAAACACCTTCCACTCTTTATCCCTTCCACTAGCCAAACAGTGATGATAGCGTGCATAAGCCCTTCGGACCGCGACTTCATGGAGACTCTGAACTCTCTGAAGTATGCTAACCGGGCCAGGAACATCAAGAACAGGGTGATGGTGAACCAGGACAAGGCCAGCCAGCAGATCAGCGCCCTGCGCACGGAGATCGCCAGGCTGCAGATGGAGCTGATGGAGTACAGGACGGTGAGAAGAGAGAGAGGGAGAGAGGGAGAGAGGGAGAGAGGGAGAGGGAGAGAGAGGGAGAGAGAGGGAGAGAGAGGGAGAGAGAGGGGGAGAGAGGGGGAGAGAGAGGGAGAGAGAGGGAGAGAGAGGGAGAGAGAAAAAGATGTAGAAAGTCGGGGAGGGAGGGTGAACGTTATGAATAAAACGTTAAATAATATAAATGATAGAGAGAAATGAAGGATGGGAGATTACAAGGATGAAATAAATGTGTCTGGGGATGATGATGATTTGGAAAGTGGGTCAGAGAGTACCAATAGCAAGCCAATTAGTGAAAGACATGGAGACACTGGTCTAAAGGAAAATATTTGAACTGTCTTGATATCGATATATACTTGGTGCACATATATATCGATGTATATAAATACAAAGTTATATATCAGGACTAAATTCAAATATTTTCCTTGCTGTCTATTAACCCTTCCCACCCCTTTTAATCAAAATCGTTCTCCTCAGGGCAAGCGCATGGTGGGTGAGGACGGCATTGAGAGCATCAGCGACATGTTCCACGAGAACTCCATGCTGCAGACGGAGAACAGCAACCTGAGGGTGAGGGTGAAGGCCATGCAGGAGACCATCGACGTCCAGAAGGCCAGGCTCACACAGCTGCTCTCTGACCAGGCCAACCAGACCCTGGCCAGAGCCGGTAAGGGTCTGTGTGTGTATTGGTTTGTGTGTCTGAGTTTTTGTGTGTGGCTTTGTCTGTGTGGCTGTCTGTGTGTATGTGTGTGTGTGTCCATGTGGTTAAATTCCCACTGGGGAGTTCCTCTGTTGTGTTTATTTCCGAAACTCAAATGACTCAGCAAAAGCTTCCTGTTTCCCTCTGTGCCTTTGGCCTACCTTTCCTCAGGAGAGGGAAGTGAGGAGATTGGGAACATGATTCAAGGCTACATCAAAGAGATCGAGGAGCTCAGGTACAAAACGGCAGTTAGATATGGAAAAAGACATTCATATCCTCCAGGATTTGTATCCTGTCATTAATATAATTGCATGTAGTACAATACGCTACCCATAATATATCACTAATAATACATTATAATACAATATGTTACTCATATGATACTTAGATCACATAAATCCCTCAAATGAATTGTTTATTTGTACCTATGCATACTGCGTGTATACGTCCGACTCATCCCATGTGCAATGTATTTCCCATGCTCCTCTCAGGGCCAAACTTTTGGAGAGCGAGTCCATGAACGAGAACTTGCGCAAAAACCTGTCCCGCGCCTCCACCCGCCAGTCCTTCTACGGCGGGCCCGTCACCTTCTCCCAGGCCCTGCTGGCGCCCGAGAAGGAGACCTCCGACATCATCGAGATCGCCAAGAAAGACCTGGAGAAGCTCAAGAAGAAGGAGAGGAAGAAGAAGAAGAGGTAAAACGGAAGGAAGGGAAGATGGGATGGAGTGGTAGGATACGGGGATGGGAGGGAGGGAGGGAGGGAGGGAGGGAGGGAGGGAGGGAGGGAGGGAGGGAGGGAGGGAGGGAGGGAGGGAGGGAGGGAGGGAGGGAGGGAGGGAGGGAGGGAGGGAGGGAGGGAGGGAGGGAAAGGATGGAGGTAATCGGTGCCTTTGAGTTTCCATCCAGTGTTCACTCCTTACAGTATGGCAGGACTTGATTTAACGACGAGGTTTCCTGCTTCCCACAATCTCCTACAGTATGCATTCCTTTGGGAAGTTGCTTGACCTCTCCTCTCTGTGAATCCTTCTCCTCTATGCATTAATTTCATTCTGCCTGTCTAGCAAATAAATCTTGCTTACAAGGGGGTAGTTGGGAAATTCTGCTTACTAGGATATAGGAGAATACTGCGTACTAGTGGATCATGGGGAAATACTGCAAGCTTGGGGATACTGGACAGCTATTCCGATTGCTCTGCAGATTGAATTAAGAAATATGGGTGATAGTATATTGGTCATACAGTGTACAGTATTTGTGTTGTGGGCTTGAACTAGTTCACACATTGACCATCCTCAGTGAAGGTTAGTGGTCAGCTGATCCCTTTGACCTTGACTGTTCTTCCTTCTCCTGCTCTCCCTTCCCTCCTTTTTCTGTTCTTCACCCCTCGTCACCTCTCCACGACCTTTGACCTATCCTTCTGAAGACTGCAGCAGCTGCTGGCAGAGAAACAAAGGGAGGAGGAGGAGGAGGAGGTGGTAGAGGAGGAGGAGGAGAAGGAGGTAGAGGATGCCAGGTTTGTCATGTTTTCACCCCCTTCCTTCCTCCCTCGCTTCCTCCCTCCTTCAAATTGCCCTCTCCTCGCTTCTTCTAATCCACCTTTTTTGTTTGACAGGCAGTCACACCAGGAGAGCAACCCCTTCTACTGTAGGAGCACATTAGCAGCCATGACTGTCACCTTTTCCCTTTGACTTTTAACCTTGCTACTGTGGAAATGCTTGACAGGCTCCATTCATTCACACCATCAAGTCCCTCACACACTCACCTATCCATAATGGCTCTAGTTCAATTATTAAAGAAACCTATTTGATAATTGACTCCAAATGAAAATTATCCATATCCATGTTACAAAACTGATTTGGATCATGCTGGGATTGTTTACAGTATGAAATATTTGTAATAATATTTTTTTATATACAGTAGTATATATCTACTGTACTATAATATGTTACTAATTTGGTACAATTTTTGCACTGTAATAATTGTATGGTAACTACTGCTTTATTTTGCCTTTTTTGACCCATTTCTTTCAGTTTGTCCGTCAAGCTGATATGGATGGGAATGCCAGTTAAAACCTGTCCTTATTGTTAGCCTCATTGTTCTGTCCATAATGAGTACTAATAATAACCCTTTTTTTCATTTAATAAATGACCCCTATTTGTTTTCGAACTGTTCTTATATTTTCTTCATATTCTTTGTTTTGTGTAGGATTTTCCTAAACTGAATCCCATGGCCATGTTGGACATTATTCAGGGATAAATTAATAATACACTCACTGTTTACATACATTCTCATTGTGTTTTATGATGTGCAATTAGTGCAATAAGTAGATCTTGTAAGCAATGTCTCACTGTTGCCTTAAAACGCCTTCTGAAGCTGAGTTAGCTGTACAGTCATACAGTACATGTTGCTCTCTTCTGCATTAATGCCATCATGCTCAATGAACAGAATTTGACTCTCAGTCTCTCTATCCATTAGTGCCAGCAAAGAGGAGATCCCTGACAATGACCAAGACAAGGTGACAGAGAGGGTGCTCTCCGAACGCACCAATGAGGAGGCTGAGACGGTACGATTAACAGCATCCTCACCCAATCTTGTAAGACACCGATGAATCCAAATGTCACCATTGGATGCTCTCGTCTGGGCCTTTAGGAGCTCCAGGAAGGGAGTGACCATGAGGAAGGGGATGAAGAGGAGGATGAGGAAGAGGAGGAGATGGACGTGGAGGAGAGCTCCGATGACACAGACTCTGAGCTGGATGAGAAAGGTACCGTCAGTAAACTGAGGGTCCAAACTCTGGCAATGTTTTCAGTGAGAGCACAAGGACTCTATGTGCAAAGTGTTTTAATGCAAGTAAGATTATTTGTTTATATTTGGGCCAGTGTTTAAAAGTGTATACGACTAATATGCTCATCTTACTGAAACTTTGGATCTAGTCTAACCTTTACAGACAAAATAATAACCCATCTTGCATGTCATTCCCGGCCATCTTTTTCTGCTCTCCAGAAAACTTCCAGGCGGATCTAGCCAACATTACCTGTGAGATCGCAATCAAGCAGAAGCTGATTGACGAGCTGGAGAACAGCCAGCGGCGTCTCCACACGCTCAAACAGCAGTACGAGCAGAAGCTGATGATGCTGCAGAGCAAGATCCGAGACACGCAGCTGGAGAGAGACCGCGTGCTGCAGAACATGGGTAAGACCGTCAGGCTACGGGAAGCGCAACCACACCGCAACCGCAGCCAACGAACATGAATAAGGCAGCGGGGTCCCATGGGTTAGACCGTGTCGTCCGCGGTCGCAGTCGCAACTGAACCGAGAGCGAGACACGCACGTTTATGACGGCGATTCTCGTATATTTCGGTTCCAGTTTGATCTAGTTGCACACATCTTTACGTCCCCTCTCATAACTCTTATTCGCACGCTCCTCGCGGAACCGCGTGCCGCCATCTCCCCCCCCCCCCCCCCCCCCCCCCCCTCAGGCTCGGTGGAGACTGGCTCGGAGGACAAGGCTAAGAAGATCAAGGCGGAGTACGAGAAGAAGCTCAGCATCATGAACAAGGAGATGCAGAAGCTGCAGTCGGCGCAGAAGGAGCACGCCCGCCTGCTGAAGAACCAGTCGCAGTACGAGAAGCAGCTGAAGAAGCTGCAGATGGACGTGACCGAGATGAAGAAGACCAAGGTGGGCGGGACTCCGGGCGCCGAAGCGCTAATATGTCCACATGTGTACCTGATGTGTACACACTCCAAATGCTATCGAATGTTGCCACCCGAATGGGATCCACCCTAAGTGGATTGTGGGTTTTAAAGTTGTCGTTTTTAGGCGATTCGGCGTCGAAGTGCCGCTTGAGCCGTGTGCGATCAGCTGTTGGAGTCACATTTGGGACATCGTTGTCACTTGTGATCCATCGTTGTTGTCGGTTGTTTCTGCTCCAGGTGCGTCTGATGAAGCAGATGAAGGAGCAGCAGGAGAAGAACCGCATGACAGAGTGCCGGAGGAACCGAGAGATTGCCACCCTGAAGAAAGACCAACGCAAGCAGGAGGTGGGGAACATTCCTATTCAGTAGCAGAACAGATAAGGAGTGCTGGGTTGGATTTGATACATTCAGATGGCTGAGCGGTTAGGGAGTCGGGCTATGAAACAGAAGGTTGTTGGTTCGATTCCCGGCCGTGCCAAATGATTGTGTCCTTGGGCAAGGCACTTCACCCTACTTGCCTCGGGGAGAATGTCCCTGTACTTACTGTAAGTCGCTCTGGATAAGAGCGTCTGCTAAATGACTAAATGTAAATGTAAATGTAAAATTTATATTTTTGGGGGGGAAATAATGTCAGTTGTTTGTGCCAAGATGTTTTTCATCAAATTATCACAAAGACCAAGCACAGTGGGAAACATAGCATGAACGTCGCTACGTCTTGAGAGAGAATTTTGTGTGAGAGGGTTCTCCAGATGTTGATCGTGTTATGTTTCATTCACAGCACCAGCTGAAGCTACTGGAGGCCCAGAAGAGACAGCAGGAGTTGATACTGCGCAGGAAGACTGAGGAGGTGAGCAGCCAGTGTCCATGGATAAACCAGCTGAAATGCTAAAATGACTCCCTCGTGTAAAATGCTCTTCGAGAGCTTTTCTGTTGCACCTGTGGGAAGGTGGTTGCCAATGCTCTGCTTGTTGGTGTGCATCTGTCTCTCAGGTGACTGCTCTGAGGAGGCAGGCCAGGCCCATGTCAGGGAAGGTCACCACAAGGAAGGGCGGCTTCCAGGAGTCTCTACAGGACTCCTCTCATCGCCCGCCCTCTGGTCGCTCCTACACTTCCAGCTCCACCGCTCCCAATGGAACCAGGTATCGTGTGTGTCAGGCTTTGTGAGTGCATGTGCGGGAATGCCTTAGAGTAAGAGCTAAGACTCACCGTGCTACAAATATGCGTTATAGTATGATTGTGTGTTAACCTATAGATAGCCATGGTGTTTGCTCACCTCTTTTTATGAGCGGTATGTACGAAATAATGTCCTCAACCTTTTGTAATTATTTATTAGATTGTAGTTGTTCTGAATGAGTATCTTTTTTCAGTCTATTTACTCTTGTCTTTGTGTCAAAACGTGTAAACGAGTATTTTGCGTGTCATTTTAAAACACAATACAATGTAATAAGAAGGTACTGTGCGGATGTAATCCAGGCACTACAACAGGAGGTCTGCTGGCGTGTACTCGACCAGGATATCCAGGGGCATGTGGCAGACCCTGGAGCGCCGCGTCTCTGATGTCATCATGCAAAGGATGACCATCTGCAACATGGAGGCCGACATGAACCGCCTCCTGAAGGTCTTACCACTCTCTCCTGCTGCTCATCCTTAAGAATATGGCCGCCGTTAACCTCAATGGGGTTACCGAGTGTTTCGTGTCGCTGTTTTTGCTCCCCTAGCAACGGGAGGAGCTGACCAAGCGCAGGGAGAAGGTGACCAGGAAGCGGGACAGGCTGGTAGGGGAGGGGCCCGAGGTGGAGAAGGCTGCACTTCTTCTGAGGGAGGAAGTGGAGGCGCTGAGCGCCAACATCGACTACATTAATGACAGCATCGCCGACTGCCAGGCCAACATCATGCAGATGGAAGAGGCCAAGGTGAGAAGGGTTAGGAGAAACTGATAGACGGAGAAACGGAACAGGCAGACAGGCAGGGAGATAATGAGGTTAGACCTATCAGAAAGAGATGTTCCTCTCTCCTTTCCCCTTTTTGTAACGATGACTCATATAACTGGATAGAGAAATAGTGGGGGGGAAACCTATCCAGGAAATGTATAACTGAATGCATCAGATGGCTTGAACTGATGAATAACTTTGCATGAATTTACAGGAGGAGGGAGACACTGTCGATGTCTCTGCTGTGATTGGCTCCTGCAGCCTGCCTGAGGCTCGCTTCCTATTGGACCACTTCATGTCAATGGCCATCAATAAAGTAACATCCCTTAATCAAAACAACACTTAATGTCATTTATTTGAACCATAATTTGGTGATTAGTTGAATTAACCTTAGCACCTGTCAAGCTGTTTTGGGGGGTTTGAGTACAGTACCTTGCTTAAACAAACAATGGCAGGCGATTGCTGATTAGTACCCTTCAAACAGCAGCCTTTAACACAAACACACTTTGCACATTTACCCTTTGACCTCACCTGTCCCATCTCCAGGGTCTGCAGGCGGCCCAGAAGGAGTCCCAGGTGAAGGTGATGGAGGGCAGGCTTAAGCAGACGGAGATCACCAGCGCCACCCAGAACCAGCTGCTGTTCCACATGCTGAAGGAGAAGGCTGAGTTCAACCCTGAGCTGGATGCCCTGCTGGGGAACGCGCTTCAAGGTGACGGTGCCCCCTTGTGGAGGTTATTGACACCACGCTGGCCCCTTCTGTTTGTGTGAAGTGTTTTACAAGGGCCCCTGAAACCCAACCTACCCAGCCCTGTCCTCAAGGTCTTGGTGACAGCCCTTGTTAAATGCCCTGCTCTGACCTATGGTTAGCTCAGTAGGCAAGCCAAGCAGTTGAGGAAGAAAATTAATTAAGAAGATCTCTGGTTGGTTGAGATAGCTGCTGTGGACTATACTTGCTTCAGTTTTCTTCCACACAATATTGGGTAAAGCATCAACCAAAGTAAAAGTATTTTAGTGAACTGTCATTGTAGTTCTGCCGCTCTTCAAGGTTGGGGTTTGAAAGTGATATTTTGGGCTTTGACCTTTAGAAACAAAACTGGGTGGTGGAGGTGAAATGCATGATGTGGCCTGTTGAGTTGCTTTTGGCTGTGGCATCCTTCTGAAACGTTGCTGGCTAAAAGTTTAAATATGTTTTTATTTGTTTGAATTAGTTTTAAATCTAAATTTGGATCTCTTATAAAATAAAATGAAATTTAAAAAGAAGCTTGAGAACACGTTTTCTTGGTTATGAAACCATTTTCGGTGTTATGCAGTTCATATTGGTCATATTGTACTTTTTTGTCAGTTTCTGGTCAGAAGGACGTCCTGTTAAAATAGATCCAGCACAGTAGTTGTTTACTTTTTTTTTTATTGTTTTGCCTTGTTTTTCAATATGGGGGACTGTGTTTTGATTTTAGTGTGGCCTTTTTTCTGTTCCCCCCCATGTTGCCTTGATATTTTTTTACTGCAGAGCTAGGTAACATGCCAATGGGTGAGTAAAGGAAACAACACTCTCCTATTATCTGTGTTATGACTGCATGCCCCCCCCCCCCCCCCCCGCCCCTGCCCCCCGAACTAACAAAATGACCTAACATGAGCAGGTGCATGAAGTGCAATGCAACCAGATGTCCATCCATCTGTCTGATGACTTTCCCCTCCTGTCCCTCACTGTGGAAGAGCCCTCAAACCTCCACCGCCCCCCAGCTCCTCATGTGCCGTGATAGCGACCATGCTTTAGCACAGCTGCTAACGACCCCCGCTCATCTCTCGAGGAACAGCCGTTGCAGGCAGAACTGGGATGTCGGTCTGCGCCACAGCAACCAGTAAAGCAAACCTACCTCTTCGCAGATCGACAGGACTAATGATTCCTCTCCTCTTTTTTACCTAGAGACCTTGTTCCTGGTCATTCCCCTCCACCATTCTGTGCGGCTCGCCATAACTCCTCCCAACTGTCCTTTCTTCCACCTTCTGACTCCTCACCTATTAAACTCCTGTTAGTGTAAAGCCCTGAACTTTGGTAGTGAACAAGGACCTCAGGGGTGACATCATCAAGCGGCATGGCGTTGTGCTGAAATTGTCTCCATCCGCTTTTCTCGTCCATTGTTACCACACTCTGTCCGATGAACAACCCTGTTGTTAACACATGTTCGTAACAGTTCATCTTAACAGTCTGTGACATTAGGTCAATGACAAGTACTTCGACCTTCAGGAAGTTGTTTAGAGATTAAACATAAACAGTAAGTAAATCCAGATTCTGTACTGTTGTCAAGTCTTATATTTTGGGGTCTTCTGGTTTCACAGAGAATGGAGATGACAGCAGCAGCGATGAGTCAGCACAGAGTCCTGCCATTGAGGGAAAGTAAGTATTGTGGTTGACATAATAGCTTTAAAGGGAAAGTTCTCACAAATTCAAATGTCACCTCATCTTGTACGGTTGATGAAAAAGTGAGTTGTCCACGATGCAGATAATGGGGCCAAAATCTCAAAATCAATCAAACCTACAGTCATACGAAAGTTAAAAAGCCTTCAGACAACATTCAATCAAATACAAATGACCTCTGATTTTATTTTATGATGAAATATTTGAAAAGTAAATACGAATAAAATGCTAATTGAGTCCCTTAACTGTGAGGTTAATATACAGTACTTGTGTAATTTGCATAACTACCTTCTGTTCCAGCTCTCTGGCATCAGATCTCATGAAACTATGTGGAGAAACTAAATCCAGAAGCAAGGTAGTATTTTCTACACTTCCTGTTCAGTGATTACACTGTGTGACTTTGCAAAGAATAATGTGTGTGTGGGGGGGCTTTTTTCCGATACAGGCTCGAAGGAGGACCACCACTCAAATGGAGTTGCTTTACGCCAACAGCGACTCCGCCCTTGACACTCCCACTGACTTCTCAACCCCCATTCTGCCATTGGCTGAAACTCCTGAAGTGGGCGTGGATTTGGAGAACTATGGCCCAACTGTCAGGGACTATATGACTACTTCCCCTGGCTTTTCCTCCAAAATGGGCAGCATGTAAGTCCATGCTGAGTCGCTAACCCACTAACATGCTAATTGTACGACAGGAAACTGCATGTTGATATCGCAGCTGTGTGTTTTATGTTCACCTTGCCTGACTTTGCCTGACATTGGTAACAATGAGCCACATCCAAACAATGTACTAAGGTGGAGTTTCTTTAAAAGCATGATGTTTCCCTTAAGCTTTTTATATCAATTTGAATCAATAATGTATTTCTCACGCAATAAGCTCCCAGCAGAGACAAGTATAACCGTTTATGCGAACATAAAACCAACCATTGATTGTGCGGCTCTTATGTCTTGCTTGATATCCTACCGTACTTTTCTCCTGCAGTGTTTCATCTCCATTTACAGTCAATGCAGCTTTAAACATTAACAATAATCACTAAAATGCTGACCAGTCAGTTGCTGTGACCTTAACTGCTTAAAAAACGACATGGCTGAAAACTCACAGTACAGTGTCTTTTAGTCTACTGTAGGGAATATGTCAGCTGTCTTGTTGGGGACCAAATTTCATGTAGCTTTAATAATTTGCTTGTGGCACCTTAATATCATCCGCACAAGGTGATGAGAGACTTAATTTTGGGCAACGAAATGTCAGGTAACGAACAGTGTGTATGTGTATTGCATGGTCATCACCTCATTTAGCTTTCATTTTAATTTTGCTTTGTTTTACATCCCTCTGTTATGTTTCGTGTCTTTGTTGTGTGTCTTGCTTATGAATCCTCAAACTGAATATCAGTTCCGGCTTCAGACCTCCCTCAGGGGCGGGAAAGAGAGTTCCGGAACCTTCCCCACTCTCTCGCAGGAAGACTTATGACAAGGCGGCTAAGGTCAAGGAGATCAAACAGTAAGCAGTAATCAACAATAATCTAAACTGTAAGCCCAAGTGAGGCCCAAACTAAAATTTCGATAACTCTTTTTAACATCTCAAATCTCTCAAATAGTTTCTCCTGCTTCATAAAAGCATGAGATTTCAAACTAAATTAAGAACTCACTTTGCCTGGTGTGATTGCCATTCCCTATCAGGTTGTACACTGAATTTCAAGATGCTGTTAATAATGTTTTAATTTCCTCTACTTGGCATAGCTGATATATTGGACATGGGTTCAGTGTTCAACTTGCTCTTAAACCTCTCAAACCCTGAGCTGCAAATAATTCTGCAATATATAAATATTATATATTGATGACAGCGCTAACCTACCTTTTCCCACATCAAAATGTAATTTGAGCTTAGACTGGGGAGCTGAAAGGTGGATGAAAGAGGTTTCCTTCTTGATAAATCCTGAGTGAACTGGCCATCTTTTGGAGTCAGCTCTCCCAATCTTAGCTAAATCAAGACCACATGTACATGTGCATGCACAACATAAGTGTTATAAAAAAAGAAAAAAAAAGAAAATGTTAAAAAAAATGCAGAGTTCACAAATTGGTTTCATTTTAATATCGGGGAGTTGTATTACAGTGAGTGTGTGTGTGTGTTTAACTCCACACCCCCTACTTTTACATATTTGACACCTATTGACAACACCCTTTGCACAACCAGTATTTCAGCTGCACTCCCCCTCTGTCTATTGTTGCAGCTACAACTTCTGGGGCCTTTCTCCTCCTCTTCCGCCCATCCCTGTAGCCAATACAACGTATTTAGCCGCTTGTCAGGGACCCTGGAGACTACAGATGTGCCATAGGATAAGTAAGGAGAATAGAGTAAGACAAATATAGGACCAAGACCAGAGGAAATGTTAGCAATAGCATTAGTCATTAACATTTAGGTTCGTAATCAATACGTGGAATTAATGGTAAAGTAAGTGTTAGTGAACAGTCAAATGAATCAATATTAAATCATGGGTATTAATGGTAGGCAATAATGGGACAGGGTGATAGTATGAAACACTGGCATGCTCTCTTTTCTCTCTCTCTCTCTCTCTCTCTCTCTCTCTCTCTCTCTCTCTCTCTCTCTCTCTCTCTCCTCCTGTCCTCGCTTCACCCACATGCACAACTATCTCATCTCCTTTTGGGGTGTGGTGACACGTGGATGTCTTTCAGGCTTTATGGTTTTAATAATACAATGGAAGATTATGCTGACCATGGCAAGCTAGTTACATGGTCACATAATCAAGTTGAGGTGGTGTGGGTCACAATTCTTTCAGCGCTAATACCAATCCACTCAATCATTATGATTTCAGTAACCAAAAAATAGAAGTTATAACCACTTTGGAACATTTTTCAAAGTTTATAGTTCAGTTCTTAGTTGATAGTTCATTATGGCACATCTTTACATATAGGCATTGACTTCATTGATGGCACCTTACCTGTCTAATAATCATGCACCCTTATCTAAAACATATACTGTAGATCTTGGAACCCGAAGTACTTTATTTCATCTTTAATTTACAAAAGACTACATTTTTAATTGATCGATGTCTAATGTGAATAAAACAGCCTTAGTTTCCATTGATATGTGGAGACTGCCCACTGCTCTGTTTTAGAACTAGACCACTGTCTTGTCAGGGATCTGAGTGTCTGACTTAAGGTCTCTACCTCAGTCAGTATACCGTCGTGTTTTAATATAGGTTCAAGTGGCTCATCTGCTTCGGATACAGGTAGCCTTTTAACGGTTGCTTTCTACCGGATCCAATTCTTGTCTGTCTGTCCCATTGTCTTGGGGTGGACATTCGGAACCTATTTGATTTTGTCATGATTTCTGTGTCTGGTGACTGCAGCATGATAAAGGCCAAGCGGGTCGCATGCACTGCGCTGTGGCTCATTGTACATGTGCGGCATGTGTTTAGGATGTTGTAGTGTGTATGTTTGAGCTGCACGCTGGATCTTCTGTCCTCTCACTCTTTCCATGATAAGTGATTTATACATGCTACTGGAGGGTTCCCCAAATAGATGTCTGAACCAAACAGTATGTTCATTTGGGTTTGTGTGTGTGTGTGTGTGTGTCCCTTACCTCTCCTCTCCCCAGAGGTGTCATCAACCCTCTCCCGTCCTCCAAGGGCAGCCGCTCGTCAACGCTGCAGTGTGTCCACGTGGCCGAGGGTCATCCCAAAGCAGTGCTGTGTGTAGACTGCACCGACGACCTGCTCTTCACTGGCTCCAAAGGTCCCACTTAACTCTCCAACTTGATGCTTGCTTTCTTTCAGATTACACTCTTTTCCCCCAATCTTATTTATTGATTGGTTGGTTGAGTTATCCTTTAATGTTGCTTAACGGGAGACTTGTCGGAAACTCCTGCCCTCTCCCGTCGTGTGTCTTAGACCGGACATGTAAGGTGTGGAACTTGGTGACGGGGCAGGAGATCATGTCGTTGGCTGGCCACCCCAACAACGTGGTGTCTGTGCGCTACAGCTCCAGCCTGGTCTACACCGTCTCCACCTCCTACATCAAAGTGTGGGACATCCGAGACTCGGCCAAGTGCATCCGCACCCTCTCGTGAGTGTCTCCTCTTGGGTCAAAGCGCCGGCTGAACGAGTACAGTATGTTACAGTGTAGCACAGACATCATGGATAGTTGATCTCTGGGGAGGTCTCCGGTGATTTGATATGGAATGCTTTGGTCAGAACTGCAAGCAGTTCTCTAAAGGCAATTTTGTTTAGGTATTTCAATACCATTGTCTACCAGCCATACATACTGTACCGTTAGCAGTTTCATTCATGTTTTTCTTTGGTTGCCGCAGGTCTTCTGGTCTGGTGACTCTGGGGGATGCCTGCGTGTCCAACACCAACCGCACGGTCACTATTCCTGCAGGAGAAAACCAGATCAACCAGATAGCCCTCAACCCCAATGGCTCGATCCTTTATGCTGCAGCTGGCAATTCTGTCAGGGTCTGGGATCTAAGGAGGTACGGTATACATGGGGTCCATTTATAAATAAAAGCTTGAATTAACAAATGCAGTCTCTTTCACCATTGCTGTAGTTCACCTAGAGGGTTTTACATGTACATGTAGTCATTTAGCAGATGCTGTTATCCAGAGCGACTTACAGTAAGTACAGGGACATTCCCCAGCAACCTTCTGATTACTAGCCCAATACCCTAACCGCTCAGCCGCCTGACTCTTGTATATACTTATATAAATATTCTACTCACCTTGGTCATTGACAGACAGTTCAAGCCGCTTACATGACAGGTATTGTCATAAAAAGCTTTTTTTCCCCAGAGGTAGGGAAAAAGTAGACAAGGGCTTTTAAGCACCACCAGTAAAAATGATAGTTTAGTTTTTTTGTTTTTCTGTCAGGTTTGTGTCCACGGGCAAACTCACAGGTCACCTGGGCCCTGTCATGTGTCTGACTGTGGATCAGACAGGGAGCGGTCAAGACTTGGTCTTCACCGGATCCAAGGATCACTACATCAAGGTTTGTGTGTGTGTGTGTGGTGGTCTCGGTTTGCGCTGACATTGCATTAACTGACTGTCTGTAAATGCACGCAATCACAAAACCTGATCTGATCGTTGTTGTTGCCAGATGTTTGACGTGACTGAGGGGGCTCTGGGTAGCATCAGCCCCACACACAACTTCGAGCCCCCCCACTACGATGGCATCGAGTCCCTGGCTGTGCAGGGGGAAGCCCTCTTCAGTGGATCAAGAGACAATGGCATCAAGAAGTGGGACCTGGCCCGCAAAGATCTGCTTCAGGTGAGTGAGGGAGTGAGGGAGGGAGGGAGTGAGGGAAGGAGGGAAGGAGGGAGGGAGGGAGGGAGGGAGGGAGGGAGGGAGGGAGGGAGGGAGGGAGGGAGGGAGGGAGGGAGGGAGGGAGGGAGGGAGGGAGGGAGGGAGGGAGGGAGGGAGGGAGGGAGGGAGGGAGGGAGGGAGGGAGGGAGGGAGGGAGGGAGGGAGGGAGGGAGGGAGGGAGGGAGAAAGAGTATGGAAAGGAGAGAGTTGCATCTTAGATGGCGAGTCATTTTACTGATGGATGAGTCTGAAGCTTTCTTTTGAATGTAATCAGTGAACTAAGTTGATTTCATCTTCGCATTAGACACACATTCATAGTCTGACCACTCGGTAGACTGAGTCTCTTAGACTCCATGTAATTGTCAATCACATTGGACAACCTTCCCCCCATTAACCAATCACATTCAAGTAATATCATAAGACCAATTTTCGATTTAAACAATAACTTATTATCCATCAATCTTATCGGTACCGTATACTATTCTAAATGAGTATTTAGCATCCCATAAATATACATATTGATATATAGCGTCTGCTAGGCTATAGATAAAAATAGAAAGACAGAGTGCAGAATGTAGCTGTAAGAGTGTGCTTGACACAAATCGAAAATACATTGCCTTTTCCTCCATGTCTTTTGCCAACAGCAAGTACCAAACGCGCACCGTGATTGGGTGTGTGCCCTGGGGGTGGTGCCCGGCTCTCCGGCTCTGCTGAGTGGCTGCAGAGGCGGCGTGCTCAAGCTGTGGCACACAGACACCCTGGGGACCCTGGGGGAGCTGAAGGGCCACGAGAGTCCCATAAACGCCATCGCCACCAACAGCAGCCACCTGTTCACCGCGTCCGAGTGAGTCACCAAGCGACGCGAGCGTGCACGCGCTCTCGCGCGCGAATCAGCACGCACACACACACACAGACACTGGACCTCGAACGTAATAAACACCGTGAGATTCAGAACTGGTACATCCACAATTTGTTGTTGAGAAACAGTGGTCTTCTCTCCTAGCGTCTTTCACCATTACAAACATGAGACGTTGTCCTCTTCTCTCTCTCCTGTATAACGGTCAAACATAAAGGCAACATGTAGAATGCTGGCTTTACACTCACGCAGGTTTTCAACATTTTCCATTGACAGTGACCGGACAGTGAAGATCTGGCGAGCTCGAGGTGGCCTGGACAGCACCTTGGACACGGACAACGCCGACGAGGTGGCCAGCAACTGAAACACAGAGCCACCTCCCGGTGTCGCTCACTGCTGGACATGAAAAATGCAGCCTGTGACGCTAGCTGCCTTCTTGCACTTTGATGCCTATTTTTTGGAATCCTAACACCCCTCGCTCTTGAACCAATGTAACCATGACAACTAAGCCTGCATAGGTGGAAACAGGATTCCGATTTTACCCAAGACCCAACATTATTCCCTTTTAGCAGAATAAAACCCTCTTTTGTTCTTGCTGAACACAAACTTAGCTTCATTCTCATTAACCGAAGTCACACTCCCACACCCACGCATACACTCGCACAAAACATACAGAAAGTATCCGCTCTGTATGTACTGAGCCTACAGTACATGGGTTACACACATGCACACAAACAAACACACACACACACACACACTCCAATGTAAGTGCAGACCTTGAGTGTCCAGGAAGGTGAGTAGATTAGGTAGGGGAGAACATGATCACCGGAGCTGTGAGCTGGCCTCCATATCCCGGTTCTCCAACACCGCATACCATACACGCTCTGTCCCATGTCCCCCTCGGACCCTTACCCAGAATCCACATGGCTTCACAACACATCCCTCCCCTCACATTTCTGTATTTTCGCAACCGCTTGGCTCCGTGACCAAAACGTGAAACCCTCTCATTGATGTACTGTACTTGTTAACCCTTAAAACTGTACTCTCTCTGTCTCTTAAGGCTCACATACAAATGTTCTGCTTCTCTGGCACTTACATATTACAAACTGTGTGTTTCTGCACTCACTGTTCATGTGTATTTCATATGTGTGTTGTAATGTAGGATTCTTCGCGTGTACTGTTACAGTTCAAATCCTTAGTCCCCTCTCTAACATGTTTGGAACTAACACACATATGCTGCTAAGTTGTTTGCTCACCTTTGACCCTTAGGAAGCTTCAGTATTGGGCTCTGAGTTAGGGCCATCTGATTCAAATGTTATTGTACTGAGTGTAACATGTGCAGGGGCCTTTTTATCTGTACCTGTACTGTAAACATTAGCCATGGAGAGTGGATCCGTGTTGGTCTCTCACCTCTGAACCCAGAGCATCCCTGTGGAATGTGGCTTTGCTCCGTAGCGGTTTTGCATTTAAACCATTTTGTGACGATTGTGTGAGCTGCAAGGACATCGAATGGTATACTAGAAGGCTTTGTTCCGTTCTGCTGAATGTTTACAAAGAAGCACTAATGAATGGCCTACTGACTGTATCTAAACAATCAATGATCAATGTTAGCTTTAGTCCACCTGAATTAATTTCATGTGGAACCCTGTGGGCCATAATTGAGAGAGGAGCGGTTAGACACACTGTAACACTTTCAATTGAAGCCTTTATCATTGAGTCTATTGGTAGTGGTCAGATTTTTTCGCTTTTGTTCCTGAAGCTACACAGTACAGGTGTTCTAGTTGGCATAGTCAAAAATGACTGACTCGGTAGTGATTCTAATGTCAGATGCCTGGTGAAATAAATGTCATCTGTCAAAAAACAAACCTGTGTGATGCATGTCTTACCTGAAACAATGTTTACATCATGTAAAACACGTTTACTTAAAAACACGTTACATTTTACATGTAGACATTTAGCCGCCGCTCTTATCCAGAACGACTTACAGTCAGCACAGGGACATTCTCCCCAAGGCAAGTAGGGTGAAGTGCCTTTCCCTGGGACACAACTTCATTTTTAGCAAGGCCGGGAATTGAACCAGCAACCTTCTGACTACTAGCCCGATTCCCTAACCACTCAGCCATCTGACCCCGACCCCTGACATGTGATACTATATGGAATTTGATGTTATTTCAAAGGTTCTTTACTCCTTCTATGAAGGAGCGTACCCGGTGAAATCACATCAGTGGTTCCTCCTAGAGTGAAGACAAGGAGAGTATCGTTTTTTAAGTGCCTGTGTAGAGGCTTTGTACACGTGCCAGTGGTGTTCCACAAGATGGCAGCAGTGTTCGAGCAGGTGTTCAGACAGGAAAAGGACCAGCAGTCATGAATGTGTCGTTGGCCGCAGCACAGTGTCAAAGACGAAGAGACTGGCACTGTCTGTTTGCAGGTGTGGGTGTATGTGTCTGTCTGTTGACTAGAGAGCATGCACATATACACACACAAACACCTTTTTTTGCATATTGTAGCACAACCATTATGTTTAGGGAACTTTCAAAAAGTTCATAAATAGGAACGTTCTAAACCCTAGAATGAGATGGGGTTAGGGTAAGGGTTAGCAGTATATCTTCTCTCATATAGAACGTATGACAGTGTAGGGAACTCCAAGTCTTGTAAATGATGGATTATGTATCTAATTGTCACAAAGTGTTGAGCTGATGGAACTGCGCACCTTCAGATTACTATAACATACCCCTCTTTGGTGAAGTGTCAGTCAGCTCTCAGTGGGTGCAGGTGTTACCCAATCTTATTTTCCTAATTTGGCAATTGATCAAATGTTTGTCATACTGATTAAAACGCTCGTTCCAGGCTAAAACGAATCGAATTGGACGCAGGTGTCTTTTTTTATAGCTGACAGAGTTACGCCTGGTAGAAAAACATTATTAATTGGCTTTCGTGCATCTGTCCGTGTCTTTTTTGCCGCTGTCAAAACCCAACCGAGCGGAAAACCAAGCGAATTGACTTGCAATGATTGTTGCAACCTGATGTACTTTTGACATTACACCTGCCTATCTAGTTCATGACCACTGTCGGCCTTAAAATTCATATTTATTTTGACCAGGTTTGGGGAGTAACCTTCAATAGGATAGATGATTATAGGAGTTGTGCACTCTTCTAGTTTACATTATGCTACAAGCTAATACATAAATTGTATTTTCATCTTATTTAGAAGATCGGATCTTATTTAGGTAGACTTAACATATCTCTGTTGTGCCTACGGGTAATTAAACAGTCGCCTCCTCCTGCTCTTCCCGCCCTTTGAATTGACTCCTAGAGTCAACGTTGAAGGAGAGGAACCTCTAAACGGTCCGGCGCACATACACGACGCGCTCTGCTGTGCTACAGAAGCTGCAGTTTCCAAACGCTTGCCACGACGACCCAGGTTCGTGTTTTCGTCCCCATGCTGCCGATTAAGCACTGGATAAAGGAATATATCGACTACTAGTAGCTTTATGAACATGGCGTGTATTGGAGACTTTGATCCTTTCACCGCTGCTATTCCTGCCACCAAAGTTGAGCTCACAGTGTCGTGTAGGTGAGTAGAGGGATTTTCAAACCATTCTTTCAATTTCCAAACACTGTTATGCTGGAGGATATGATTGTGATTTGTGTCCATCATTTAACATAAATAAGTGAATTTGATTTCTGCTGTGAGTGAACGGTGTAGCTGTAATAAAAAACAATAAAAGGAGAAGCTATCGTATCATCATGGTAGTTAACATGAACCCCTGTCGTTCCACACCCAGATCAGTTTGTCAGTTCTATGCATTTACATAGAAAACATGCAAATACTTTGTAACGTGTAGCCTAATACAATATGAGCATGATTATTTGGTGATGGTATCAAACAAACCTTCTACTCTTGGCTACTTATCTGGATAGGTTTGGAGATATTAACATTTGGCGCTTCATTTGGAAACTCATTAACTAAAACAAATTGCCTTAAGGACAAGGGAAGCTAGGATAATTTGGGATGCTTACTCCGCATTTTCCCTTAAAAAGCTGTAGCCCAACTTCCAGTCAGATACAACTGACTGTACGCAGCTGTCTGTGTTGCGTAAGAGCCACGCGCGTTCCTCACCCTCAGGTCCTCCTCTGTTGAGGTTTCACCAGTGTTGATGCTGCTGCTGGTCTCAAGAACATTGTCCACTTATTCCTCTCCAAAAGGTGCACACACACTCAGCATTGCCCTAATTTGAAGTCAAATATTCTCCCAGCATATCACTTAAATCTTCGTGTGCAAAGCCATTCTTTTGAGATATGAGTCTGAGGTTGGCTTTCTTAAATGTTATGTTTAGGGTACTATGGTTGAAGCTTTAAGCACAACAGTATTACAGTCAAATCCCCCAAATTACATTTGACATTACATTGCATCTTACAACAACATAGAGGTGAAATGAATCCTTGTTTATTTGCGCAGTGAGCCTGTTGGACAATGATACTGATTTGAATAAAATCATAAATAACATTACACCATTTGTTGAAATGTCCAGTGAAAATACAAAACGAGAAAAACAAAATGACACAATAAAAATGACATTCATTGCATGGCGTAGTGAGACTGAAGAAATTACACTTTGATCAGCTCCCTCTTAAATCTGTGGGCAACGTGATCAGCTCCCTGCACTTTACATCAGTGTGATCAAACTATCTGCCATCTGCTGGAACAACATCCTGTCTACTCTCTACATCTTTGTACGACTGATGAGCGGCTATCACCCTTGATCACCAGCGCTCAATAATACATGCAGAATTTCCCTGACTGTTGGATGAAGCGCCTGGCGGCTTTTAAAGGCCGTTTAGATCAAACAGTGTTGGGAAGAGGGAATGTTTCTAATCTAGGAGAGTGTTTCAGTCTTGTTATCTCTGCTACTGTCATCTCCCTGAACCGTGGGGGGCATATAGACGGCCATGAGTCACGGACTCATGGTCAACCTTTGGGCATACAAGAGCCGGAGAATTCTTTTGAAGGAATTGACATGTTGCGACAAGGCTGTATTGAAGTCAGGCACCCACCTGCAGTGAGCTAGGTCAATATGTCACTGTGGAGAGTTCATATTCCTTGAGAAAGGTGACAAAAGACTGTCTCCTGTAAATTGAGGTTATTCCTGTACAGAAGCCACATGCAACAGCAATACATTTGTTACATTACAATGTGTTCGACCCAGCTGGTGATCTGAGCTACACCAGATATTCTCCAAGGAATATGATGCACATGCTTTGGAATTATTATTGTGTGTTAGTAGCAGTGTGAATTGTGTTTGTAGAATAAGCTGTTTTGACACTGCGGTTAGTCTGCGTTTCCTTCTCCGTGGGCATATTACAGTGCTGTAGAATGTACCGTGCGGTTATCAATGGTACCTGCATGGGTAGATCAACTAGCCTCTCCAGATCCATTTTAATGTATTCATTTAGCAGACACTTTCATCCCCAGTGACGCACAGGGGGGCATTTGAACAGCAGACCTCTTGATCTGCAATCAAGTGCTCTTCCGCTGAGCTATATCCATCCCAATTTTCCATGTACAGGCTCAGCATAATACAAGCACCGCAGACTATGCGAGAATGAATCCAAACAGAACATCAGGGGCCACTTTTCCACCCTGGAGATGATAAAGTAGTAGGTTCATATGATGACATCAGGGTTTAGGAGGTCAAAGAAGGCTTGACGGTACATAAACAAGAGCATGGCAAATCAGCCCTCCTTGCCATGGGTTTCCAGGGTAACAAGGAACGGTGGCGGCAAGGTTGTGCCAGTGGCATAGGGGCCCGAACCAGGGGGGGTCATGCTGAGCGGCCACGATAATGAGCTTTTGAAGGAACCATTTGGTCTAATTAAGGCACAGTCAGCTCCTCTACTTTAACTAGTTAGCGGAGAGGACATTGCCTCTATCGCTTTCACACACTGCCTGTTACCGTAGCTCCCTCTCCACCTCCGCCACCCACGCAAAGATTTACCTTCTCCATCATCAAGTTTGTTTAACAACCAGATATTATTCGATTTTCCCTGTTCACTTCTCTGGGCGAGGGTCATACGCCACCATTTTTTCCCAGAGAAAGACACTCCTTTTCTCTTTTGTTCAAAGGTTGATTGATCTTAAAACTCTCGTCAGGTCTATTTGAAACCAAATCAATGGACTTCAGTCAAACCAATAAGGAGGCCTTCCCAAGAGACTAGTGCCATGCTGCATTGTTGACATGAAATGATTGAAGTCTGTGACCACACTAAGAGCCTTTATAGAAATCACCTTGGCTGTCATGAGAATTAAGCAACTGATGCAAGCTTAAAAACATTTCATTTAGCTGACATTTGCATTCCCATAGTGGGAATATGCAGATTCTCTAACCATAACCTAATACAGCCCACACTCTTCATCAATACGCTTCAGCAATGAGCTCTTGGATGGAGCACACTTGCATTTAGGTACCATGACCTACGACTTAATAACTACAACCAACATCTAGGGACATATACTTAGAGATATATATACTTAGAAGATGCAGTGTATACTGGGTCATGTAGTATAATGTTAAAAGACTAATGCTGGTCATCTACGGAAGAGATTAGAGCCCGACCGATAAAGGATTTTTAAGGCTGATACCAATACAAATATTTTGTGATTTAAAAATCTGATATTCCGATATCAGCCGATATAAAAAAATATTTTAAAAATCCAGAAACGCGTAACAAAACAAACTGATTTCCCTAACAGTAGTTATTTGTAGTTTACATTTAGTCACTTTTAGCAAAAGTTCTTATCCAGAGCGACTAAGTACAGGGACATTCCCCGAGGCAAGTAGGGTTAGGTGCCTTCCCAAGGACACAACGTCATTTGACATTGCCGGGAATCGAACCAGCAACCTTCTGATTAATAGCCCGATTCCCTAACTGTTCAGCCATCTGACTCCTGTTATTATTTCCTCACTAAAATAATATGTTAATGCAGTTTCTGATAAATAAAATGTATAAAAATACAAACTTAAGATATGAAACTTAAAGTCCTTTGAACAAAAACACAATAATAATAATAAAAAAATAAAAAATAAACATTAATATTCATTTATCGGCCATTATAAATGCCGATACCGATAGTTTGGAAAATGCCCAATATCGGCCGATAATATCAGGCCGCCGATATATCGGTCGGGCTCTAGAAGAGATGCGCGCTCTAACAGATTTTTCTCATGATTATCAATATTCTATCACTCGCTGTCATCTTTGAACGAACACGCAGAGGACAGGAGATTCAACCCCGCAAAGGGCAAGTGAGGAAGGAAGCAGAACTGACAAGCGAAGCAATGGCACCTGTGACAGTGGTGCCGGAGACCCTGGCTGCACAGCTAGGCTCAGCTCCACCAGCTGGCGTCGTTGTGGCGTACTGGATATGAGTGAGGTCAGGGGCAGGGGGGTTAGTGGTAGCGATATAACCGAGTTAAATTGCTTAAACTCACTCCTCAATATGCTGTAAATGCTCCTCCGCCTACCTCATTGAATTACTAGCTTTTCTATGGTGGAGCTGGGTGGGTCAGAGAGGGTGGTCAGTTGCCTGGGTGACTCACAAGACCATATGAAACCCCAAACAGGGCAAGTGTTGAAGAGGCTAGGGAAGCGTCAAGGTCTGTGAGTCACTGGGTTTCCCCCCGCCTCAGCACGGTCTCGCAAGGACAAAAAATCACATTGACGGTTCATCAATAGAAATCGAATGTGGTGGGTCTATGGTGTCAATAGCATTTAAAACCTTGACCCGTGATGTCATATTCCTTAGTCCTTTTTCTTCCTTTTCCTTTTAGCTCTGAACCTTCTGAACACATCCGTGTAAGCCTGATCTGCGTTGACTTGTCAGGTGGAAGTCTCCCTCCTTGCATGTGGAGCTGAAGTGGGTTGTCTTGTCTTCCATGTTGGTTGACTGACGTAACTGCTGGGATTCCAAATGTAATTCTGATGTGATGGGACTATGTTGGTAAATGTTTGATGATCAGCAAGTCCCTCCTCTTGGCCTATCTTGAAGTTCCTGGGCTGCCCATGGTGAAAAGGACCATTTTAAGATTTGTCCTGAATGGCCAGTCAGAGGCAGGCAACTGCCCTCAGGTACAGGGGCACCAGCTGGTGTCTAACTCAGCCCCATTCTCTCTTTCTTTGTATTACACGCGCGCGCACGCACCTCCCTCTCTCTTCCTCCTCTTTTGTCTTCTCTCCTTCCCGTCTTAAGCTTGGCTCAGCCAATGGCTTCTGGAGATTTCCTCTTGCTAGGTATGGCATTTCATGTTTAAGGTCCCTCATTCCAGTCATCTGACATGCGTGCTCAGTTGATGCGACCAGCCCCAATTCTTTCGCTTATTATCACTTTTTTTGTGGTCTTTCAGCCCAGTGGATGCTAGTGGGCGTGCTCTAACAGAGGTAGCCAAGCGTGGCGTTATACCATCTGGGGCGTACTGGGATCAGCACAACATGGGTGGCTGATCTAGATACATCACTAGTAATCAATCGCCTAAAGACACTCTCTGCTTGTCACAAAGCAGCGCATCCCCCTAGCTAGCATGATAGTGAGAAGCTTATCTGCATGTCATGCAGGCCCCTTGCCGGATGGATACCCATTCTTATATCTTTTTGCCTCTTCAATAAGTCAGTATCATTACGGCTCGCAGCCCTCTCAAACAAAACAGACCTATGAAAGGTTTTTGGGTTTAATGTAAGCTTTGGCAGCGGTTCAAGCTGTGAGAAGAGTTTCAGTTCAGCTTCAGTTCCTTCCCGTGTTTGGACTGACTTAGTTCCCATCGCTGCGAACCCTGAACCTGGTGTACTGTGACTAACAGAGTGGAACCACACCCAACAGCCCTGCTGTTGCAGCCTCTGGTGTGGCATGCTGGGACTCCCTGCCGACCCCAGGTTGTGTGCCAGTCCTTCATTCTTCCTCTTTTTCCTCGCTCCACCTCATCTCTGGTGCCCTGGTGTTGTTGTTGTTGTTGTTGCGTGAATATTTCATCTCCTCTCTGCCTGTTTACAGCAGCATACCTTCATTGCTCCGAGCATCTGTTTGGGACTCTTCTGTACATTAAAGGCACTGTCAGTTTGTTCAAGCACAGATTATTTTTTAACAATGAAGATGTTTTAATGCAGGCGGTTTCTTAGCTTGTCTGACCTTCTATCCAAGCCTGAGGGTTCAATAGGCGTGGACTTCTATACACATTTAAATATTTGATTGGCAGCTTCCAAGCTCCTCGCTTCAGGAGGAGGGGGAAGGGACACATGTTGATAGTTTAGGTGTGATCCTTTGATATGTGGACAGGGAGGAGATTAGAATATTCTGCTTGTTGGTTGAACGTATACTGATAGTTGATCTGAGATCACCTCAATGCCTGATGTTTCGGCCTTAAAAATCGTATCCAGGGAAGCCCTGAAAAGCAACCGTTTTTTAAATCACAATGAAAATATATTCTACCTTTGTGAGGATTCATTTAGCATGTATCAAGCTGAAACAAATGACACAAAGACAAATAAATCAATTAATGCTGTCTATCGAAGATGGACAAAAGATAACACCATAGAAATTTGGACTGAAAAACTGATAGTTTCTGTTTGAAAATGAAATAATCCATAAATAACCTTTCAATGCCCATTGTTTTTGGCAGCCCTTTAAAGGGCAACTTTCTAGACCAGTTTAACCCTTGTGCTGCCTTTGGGTCACATGACCCAAAGGTTCATAACGAACCACCGTTGTGTTTACCCAATTTTACCCAATACAAAAACAAATAAAATTTTCTTTTAACCATTGCAATGTGGGGGGTCTGAGACAGCCCGACAGTTAAAAGAAAATGCTTCACTTTGTTTTTGTAGGAGGTAAATTTGTCGCAATACGACGGTGGGTCACAATGACTGATGGGTCAGAATGACCCGAAGATAACACAAGGGTTAAGCATTTGGCCAGCCACCTCAAAATGAACCGATGCATTCAGGTGGAAAATGGTGAGTTGGGGGGAATGCTTCTACATATCTCGAGCCTGACATGGTACTAGAAGCCTTGTGATTGGGAAGGAGGACGGTTAGGGTAAAGGTTAGGCTTTCTGGATAATTAGCTCAACATTAGTGACTACTCCTCTGAGGATCAGTAAACCCACTACAAAGGAACTGGCCATATTAAGGGTGACCTCCAAGTTCCAGAAAGCCGGGCTGTTTCCTATGACATCATACCATGCGTTTTTCGAAATCGTCTCGATTCTGTTTCTTTTCCTTTTCAGAAACCTGCTGGACAGAGATACCTTTTCCAAATCAGACCCAAGTAAGTCTCCTGTGACATGCCTGCACCCACGCATATACACGTCGACTTCAACACCCCCCCCCCCCCCTCCCCCCGCCTCCAATGAATCAGTGTACATTTGCATATGTCAGAGGTTGTATGCGTCACAGCGGATGTCACAATGAGTGAGAGGCGGCAGGGCGTCCTCATCGACGCCCTCCCACAGCCCTCGCTAGTGTTGGGGTTCCACCTCCACGGGAGCTCGCCGGCCGCCGGTGCTCCAGGGGACTCTGTCAGCAGTTTGGGGGGAGGTCGGTCTCGGGCGGCTGGGGAGGCATCCAAGAGGCTCGCCGTACGTTTATCCAAGGAGGCACTTGTGCTGCCTCCATGTCTCTGTGCTGCTGACGGTACTGGACCCAGTCACAGAGGATTAGACTGCCTCAGCAGGCCAGGGGGGCCAAGGCCGACACACACACACACACACACACACACACACACACGGAGGCCTCGGGGATCCTCACGTACGACATCAACATTAGCTTATATGGCCGGACAGTGTTCAACGTGTGTGTGTTTGTTGGTTTGTTTTTATTTGCCTGTTAGTCATTGTGTCTTGACGTGCATTTGACACAATCCTGTTCAACCATTCACCTTTTGTAGAATCTGCATCACCAGTTTTCTATCATACACTGGTTTATTGCTCTTTTAATTGAGAATGGAGAATGTTCACATATACCAAAGAAACAATGTAGTTTTTTTTCTCAAAAGCTGTGGGTGTTTGACGGTGTGCGATGTGTGTTGGACACGTCTAAAGGAGCCCACATGCATCTCTGCGCCTCATTAGAAGATGAAAGGAGCTATGTGCATTCCCACAGCTGAGCTCCCTCTCACAGCACCACATACACACCATATACAACATACACACTACTACACACCATATACAACATACACACTACTACACACCATATACAACATACACACTACTACAAACCATATACAACATACACACCCTACACACCATATACAACATACACACTACTACAAACCATATCCAACATACACACCCTCCTACACACCATATCCAACATACACACCCTCCTACACACCATATCCAACATACACACCCTACTACACACCATATACAACATACACACCCTCCTACACACCATATCCAACATACACACCCTACTACACACCATATACAACATACACACCCTACTACACACCATATACAACATACACACCATATACAACATACACACCCTACTACACACCATATACAACATACACACCCTACACACCATATACAACATACACACCCTACTACACACCATATACAACATACACACCCTCCTACACACCATATCCAACATACACACCCTACTACACACCATATACAACATACACACCCTACTACACACCATATACAACATACACACCCTAATACACACCATATCCAACATACACACCCTACAACACACCATATACAACACACACACCCTACTACACACCATATACAACATACACACCCTACTACACACCGTATACAACATACACACCATATACAACATACACACCCTACACACCATACACACCCCTTGCTTAGCATACACACCATACACACTCTACACACCATACACACCCTGCACAACATAAACCATCCACACCAGACATACCATCCACAACCTGCACAACATACAGTATACCCCAGACATACTATACACACCCTGCACAACATACAGTATACCCCAGACATACTATACACACCCTGCACAACATACAGTATACCCCAGACATACTCTACACACCCTGCACAACATACAGTATACCCCAGACATACTATACACACCCTGCACAACATACAGTATACCCCAGACATACTATACACACCCTGCACAACATACAGTATACCCCAGACATACTATACACACCCTGCACAACATACAGTATACCCCAGACATACTATACACACCCTGCACAACATACAGTATACTCCAGACTTACTATACACACCCTGCACAACATACAGTATACCCCAGACATACTATACACACCCTGCACAACATACAGTATACCCCAGACATACTATACACACCCTGCACAACATACAGTATACCCCAGACATACTATACACACCCTGCACAACATACAGTATACCCCAGACATACTATACACACCCTGCACAACATACAGTATACCCCAGACATACTATACACACCCTGCACAACATACAGTATACCCCAGACATACTATACACACCCTGCACAACATACAGTATACCCCAGACATACTATACACACCCTGCACAACATACAGTATACCCCAGACATACTATACACACCCTGCACAACATACAGTATACTCCAGACTTACTATACACACCCTGCACAACATACAGTATACTCCAGACTTACTATACACACCCTGCACAACATACAGTATACCTCAGACATACTACACACCATACACAGCGTACCATAGTCTCTCCGCACACAGCTATCCAGTCGAAACACATTTGAGCCCAGGCACTCTGCTATGCTGTTGTGGGCTAACAGCCAGGCGCGGTTGCAGGCTCGCTAGATAATGGGCTTGCTTCCAATGATCTTGCAGTAAGTGCTTGGTGCGCTGAGCTAGCAAGGGCAGACAGAGGCTTATTGCAGTCTCTCAAGTTGTGCTATCATATCCAGTCAGGTGGAATGGGATGGAAGGGTAGGTTTTGACCTTGCCGATGAGGTGTGTTTGTAGGGATGCTCCCAAAGGAACAAAGTGGCTGGCTCCGATTACAGCAATAAGCATCATTCGGCTTAAAACAGATGGGTTTTGCTTTCAGGTGGAATGGGTTTGTTTGTGTGTGCGTGTGCTTTGCGTATAATAAGCATCTGTGTGTGTGTGTCAGAGTTAAGTTGCTTGAATCAGCCAGATGCGATCGTACTGTAGCTGTCCACCATGGGAAAGTACCGCCTGCTTACAAGTGTAACCAACCAGCTGAACGATCAAGGTTTAATTGTAGTGTTTCCACACCCCTCCCCCTGCCCCCTGCATGATCCCCCCCCCCCCACACACACACACAGTGTCAATCAATCAATCAAGCAATAACATGCCCACTTAAATATACCAAGGTCTATTGCAGTGTATTCCCTCAAGTACTTGTGAAGTCGATGCCTTTTGTCCCGACAAAAGACGATCGCACATGCAAAGCAAAGTACAGGTCGAGTGATATTGAATATGAGCCTTTCTTCTAGTATGTAACCTTAAATAACACATGTTCCTATAGCTGCTGTTTTAACAATATATTTCTCTCTTTGCTCTGTTTTTTTGACAGTTTGTGTGCTGTACACTCAAGGAATTGCCAACAGAGAATGGAGAGAGGTATGTTCAGGCGAGGAGCAAGTGGGTTCCAAGCCCCTACATCTTTCCAAACATAGATACAAGGCTGTGCCCACAAGTTAGTAGAGTAACCTAAGTGGTAAAGTAACTTGCTAAGAGTGAGCGCTAAGTTCTGTCATTTCTATGTGGGTTACATCCAGCTATTAAAGCTACACATAATGATATGATTACAATCACAACTTAGCTTCTTAAGAGTTAAGAAGCAGGGAAATCACCACATGCAGTGTACAATACTGATCCTTTAAAGGTCATACTGATTGCTTGCAGATTGAAGACCTTTGCTGCAAAGCAGGAGCCTTTCATGTGCTGCCCTCATTTAGTGATTAAAGAGAATCATTTCAGATTAGGGCGACGTTAAAAAAAGGAATGTGGGAATTTTAGAAGCACACTTCATATCTTTTTTAGAGGTTGGCTGCTACTTATTGCAAAAACGTCTGACAAAATCAACCGTAAATGATTTGTAATTAAGTACTGTAGAAATCTAATATATTATCCACTACCCCCCACACAATGCCCTTAATTCTTTACCCTCTCTTAGTTTTGCCGGACGGAGGTTATTGATAACACTCTGAACCCAGACTTTGTCCGCAAATTCATCCTCGACTACTTCTTTGAAGAGAGACAGAATCTACGCTTTGACCTGTGAGTTGAGAGTTGACTGTTTTGTGGGAGCCTATGCATGCTCGTGTCTGTGTAGGTTTTTTTTCTCCAGTGTTTTTAGGCATGCGTGGGTGCGTGAGAGTGTTGCTCTGTGTGGAACACAAGTCGGGCTGGAAATGAAATATTCATTGAGAGTGAGGAGAGAGACGCCTCCCTTTTTCAACAGCTGTTCGGTCTGAATTCCACTTCTCCCAGGCATGCTTTGAGACATAACAAAATAAGTTGTTAGTGTGTGTTAGTTTGAATACTTTTTGGCCTCATTTACAGTAATTAGTAATGTTAGTAAGATAAAAAAAAATATTGCAAAGTCATGCATTAAGAACAGTTGCTATTTTCCACTGCCGATACACAAATATCCCATCTACAATTCATCTGTATGCATTTTTCTGTTACATCAATTTAGTCAAACAAAGTAAAAAAATTGACAGTACTCAAAGAATTTGAGATTTCTATTGCATTTTGGAATGGGGGCGAGTGAATAAGTGAGAAAGCTACCAAACAAGTGCATGCGTGTCTGTATTGGCTTGAGAGAATGTCCATCAAATGTTATGTTTTTTTTCATTGGTTGGTCGGCTGCATACGATGCGTGTGTGATGACAAGAGATGCAGGGAGGGGAAACACTAAGATGGAATGTCCGTAGTTTGAAGGAGGTCCGGGTAGTATGGGGGGGGGGGGGATGATAGGCTAAGAAGTAGATGAGGGATGATGGAGTATGTGTTTGCAGATTAGTGGACTCCCAACAGGGCCTGGGAGTGGGCGAGCATCAGGCCGTATTACGATCTACAGACCCGATGGCGCACAAACGACTCGCAGCCAAGAGCTGGCTGCCAAGGCTGTCCTACACAAATGCGGACCCTCGTTCCACCTCACGCACCGCCACGCACACATACACCCACGAGCACATACACAGATGCGCATGCAAACACTCTACTAAGCACCCCCCCCACACACACACACACACACACACACCACCGCCGCCACCACTGTCACACACATTCACACACACACTCAGACAGCCAGTGGGGAAATCCTGCTCAGTCACCCATCATCATCTCTTACCCTGGGAGGCAGAGCCTTTTACAGTACAGTACATCCCCACCCATTCACCTCCCTCTCTCCAGCACTCTCCTCTCACCGGTGTAGATGCTCCATCCCCACAGCCTTCACATGCTGGGGACTTCCACGGAAGGAACCAATCGGACCGCACCTTCCTGTTGGGCCCAGTAGCCACTATCGACACATAAGCCTCATCCCACGAAGCTTAGTTCCCCTTTTCGAAGCTTATATTTCTTTCAAGACTGATGGAGGCTTACTTAAGGATACCCTGGCATACAGGAGTGTAGTCATAGGGAGGCTTTAGAAGTATACCTCATGTTTTTTTAATGGACACAACCCGGTTTTTAACCACTTATGTTAATGTATGATTTCAAAGTGCTAACAGAGTACACAGTCCTTCACACCACCGCCGACATGCGGGGAGATTCTGACCCGAAGCACTAGCACAAGATGTTCCAGAGGCAAATCCTTTGCTTACGAAGGCTTCGCGTCACGAAGCCCTTTTATCGCTCATTTCCATGAAAAACATGACCGTATTGTCTCCCCTCATTTATCCATATCATTCCAACCTCGGAGACGAGGGTGCGTTGTTCGCCTAAATGTTCCCCGTCGTTACTCATCGTTACGCACTATTCACATAAACCTCTGAGTGTCCTCTCCAGACCACTCCAGTGGACCAAGAGAGAGCAACTCTCAGGGGGAGTCAGGTGGCTGAGCGGTGAGGGAATCGGGCTGTTCGATTCCCGGTCATGCCAACTGACGTTGTGTCCTTGGGCAAGGCACTTCACCCTACTTGCCTCGGGGGGAATGTCCCTGTACTTACTGTAAGTCGCTCTGGATAAGAGCGTCTGCTAAATGAATAAATGTAAATGTAACTCTGCCCCACTGCCCACGTGCACGCACGGCGCGCGCGTCAGGCACACACTCGTGAGATGCCCGGGGGCATCCTCTCTGACGAACCCTTTCGAGTGTGCTTTTCTTGCGCGCGCGTGTGTGGGTGGGTGAGACTAGGCGTGTGCAGCCAAACGTGTACATCTGCGTGTATATTCGTGTTTTCGTTTTTTTCTTCTTCTTCTTCTCTCCCTCTACTCATTAAATGAATCATTTATGAACGTTTGTGAGTGGCAGGGGCACGGGCGCGCAGCTCACGAGGCGCACCTGCGCGTTGGGACGTTCGCGCGTTGCGTAACGGCGTTGTGTAGTTTTAATGAAAATTCCATTTTGTGGGGACACCTGGTCGCTGTATGAAAGAGTGGATGTACAGAATAGTAGTTCATTTGCAATGTCGCAGAGGACGCAGAGAGCGTTTGTCTCCTTTGGAAAGCGGGCAAGCGAGCGAGCTTAGTCACGTGCATGCTTGTGTGTGTCAGTGTGGCGCGAGCTACTGTGTGCCAATTGCCCGAGTCGTTGACTACCGTGTTTCTGTTGGGCTGTGAAGACTTTAATCATGACCTCACTAGTGTCGTACTGTAACAAACTCATTTACTGCAATACAGGTCAATGTCAAACCGTTAAAGACTCAAATAAGCAGTCGGTTCGAACGATTCATCATCTCTCAAACAAGCAATCTGTTTCAACCATTCATCTCTCATTCATCCGCAGGTATGACCTGGACTCCAAGAGTGACAACTTGTCAAAACATGTGAGTTTCCTTTTCCTCCATAGTCCTCCTCTATGATCACCCATCCATTCATGAGAATAGCGACAGTCTTGGTTTTACAGTAGTGTCAATGAATTGTAATAGTCTTCAGGTACCCAAGCCTTTACACAGTATCACAAGGGGGGCCAGGTATTAGTTTGATCCTCCCAAAGTCAAACGTTGTTCATTGTCACAAGCAATAGTGCTTTGTGTGGTTAATTGTCAACTGAGTCAGTTCTGAGTGCTTTAAAGTGCTCTCTATGTTGTTACCGCCCTGCAGGGCATGTTTACAGGCAGGTGCATCACATAGCTGTATGAAGGCTCTTAGACACAGCTCCTCTTCGGCTACAAGGCTCTATCTTGCTACAGTAGCACTCTTTACTCCCACAGCCTTCAAAAACGCGAACGGGCCTGTCTTTTGGTATGTTTTGCATGCCACCTCAGGTGTTTGTTATTTTACCTTAGTGGCAGAGCAGATTATGGGAGTGTTCAGAGGAGGTGTCTGGTGTCTTACAGTAAGCACACTGTGTTTGAAAATAGGTTACATTATCAAGATAGCATTGGACTAGACAGCCTAACAACACAGGAAGACACACACGGGTTTGTTTATTTCGTGAAATGGCGGATTGGTTGAGGGAATAAGGCACCTTCCCCAAATCACTCAGACGCCTCGTCTTCGATCCGTCTTTCAGTCTCTCTGTCCGTCTGCTGTTCCGTCTCCCCGCCTAGTTGTCCGCCTCCATGCACCCGTGTGGCCGTCGGTTTTTCTGAAGGCTTCGGGAAGGCGTCATTAAGTCAGCGTTCGTCGTCCTTCCTTTTGAAACGCAGCCGCGTCTATTTGTGTCATTTGGCCTGTCGGTTGTTTCGCTGCGAAAGCCCAGACCCCAGCCACAGGGAGTCAGTCTCAGTATGAGGGCCGGGGAAACGCTTGGATGCGGCCTGTCGTCACCACAGATGTGTGGGATTGAAGATGTGGAGCGCTGGCTCCGTTGTCTCCATTGGAGGCCCATGCTCCACGCTCCTCTCACTGCCTGTGAACAACCAGGGAACCAGGGAAACCGAGGAAATATGCAGTGTCTGTCTTGGTGGATGATACAGCAGGTGTTTTCCCTTCCATACAGGAGATTACCTGGTCCGGATCAAGCCTCAGGGATAGATATATCCTTATATACTATATTTGGAGAGTAGTTAATCGTGATTATTGAACCGCGCTTGGTTGAATGCAATGTGGATTGAGTTGTATAAAAAATATAGAAACCTGTTGGTTTACCGTGTAGCTGCGGTTCATCTTTGCTGCTTTCCTGCTATCTTGGTGCCTTTGGTGCCATTTTACAGACCTGAAATGATTACAGTCCAAAAAATCTTTTAATTTAAACCCCAACAGCAATTGTTTACCACTAAAGTCTTTTTTTTTTTTTTACCAGTTAATGTCAGCTCTGCATGTATAAACAATGCAAGCCTATCTTGTGCATCCCAGATGACAAAGCCCTCTCGGGGAGAGCTGAACCGAAACAATGAGAGGAGGTTGCTCTGTCAGAGGAGGGGACAGGGGTGTGCAGGGGGCTGGGGTATGGTGGTGGATAGCAACCATGGCTGCATGGAGGGACAAGGAAGGGATGTTCAGCAACCGCGAAGATCTCCAGAGCAACCATCTGTCCTTTAGACCAAACACAAATGTCACAGGGAAGATATTCCCGCAGAGAGAGACAGTAGTACAGTGTGCCTCCTCGATTGTTCACTTGCTGTATACTTGGAAACACAGCAGCATCATCCTCACCCAGTCCACACTCGTACACAATCTAATGGCCATTGCCACAGTAAAACAATGGTAAATGTCTATTAGTATTCTGGTGATAAAAAACAAAAATGTCTTCCTTGAGACGAAGGATGTTTGCGGATGCGTGCGGGTGTGTGCGTGTGTGTGTGTGTGAGTGAGTGAGTGTGTGTGTCACATAATCAGATGGATCGTCTGTCCTAATTGTAAATGCTCCAGAATGGTATGGTAGCTCATTAAGACTTTAGTAGGCTCATGGTATGTGGAAAATTATACATTAAATAGTGTGCTGCATATTGATGTCCCCAATTACACTTCATTTGGATTGGAAGCTGAAAGCTCTCTTTCTCTTGTGTGTGTGTGTGTGTGTGTGGGGGGGGTGCATGTGTGTGTGTATGTGTGTGTAGGATTTTCTGGGCCAGGCTTTCTGTACCCTGGGGGAGGTGGTGGGATCCATGGGTTGCCGCATGGAGAAACCCCTAATGTAAGTAACACACACTCACAAAAACACACTCCGCAACACACATGTTGCCCTGCCTCTGCTGTTTTGGAATGGTCCTCATGATTAGAAGCTTAGAGGCAAACTCAAATGAGATGGTTTTAAGGCTGCTGCTGTATTTAATTAGCATTGTCAGCAGTTCATTGTGAATCCATCACAGCTGGGTCCAGTATTACTGCAATTATGGCAAATTCAAGGATGGATTTCAATCAGTCCCAATTGAAAATTAAAAAATGTGCTGTCCTGCCGGCGACACCTTGAATCGACTCGAGTGAAAACGGAACTTACATGCACGAAATGGAAATTTGCTTCATTGTCTCCGGCCCTTGTGAATAGCGCGTGAGCAGAACAGGAACAATCTGCAGCTTTCACTGTGAGATTAATAAATAACGAGACCACTATAGGGCCTTAATGTAATCCACTTAATAGGAAGCCCCCCACCCCCAAACACAAAAAAAAGGTGTATACACCAGCGAAACCACCTATGTTCTCTCTATTGATCCGTGTGTTGGACGCCTCTCCAGCTCCACAGGTTTTCCGAGAGTCTCTATCACCTGCGTTGACGTTATTTTTAAGGGTTAGTGTGGAGTGAATGTGTTGCTGGGCAATTTTTTGTTTTTAAATCCCCAAACCATTGACCTGTGCTCTGTTTGAGAGCTGAGCGTATTCTGAGCCCTCGCCCCCCCCCCCCCCCCGTCGTCTTTGCTCTTTGTGAATGGGGTCCTGCATCCTGTTTAGGTGTGTGTGTGTTTCTGCATGAATGAGCAGTTGCAGCTGAATAGGCCCGACGAAGAGGAACCCTGAAGACGATGACGTAACATGGAAGGATGTACCGCTGTTGTTGCGTTACGTAATCAACTCCCTCAGCCAGCACCCATTTAGTGCATGTGTGTGTGTGTGGGGGGGGGGACTCTGCTCTCTTTGTGTGTGGGCGTGTGTGTGTGAACATCCAGTTCACTGCCCTAAAGAGCAGCACCTCCATTTACATGAATAAAAAACCTCGCATTCGCGCGCTCAGTGAAGTGCGTGGAGATTGCGCAAATAAAGATCCAAGGGCCAGATGACCATATGCACCAAGCACTCTATAGCACCATTTGTTGGAGGTGTTAGCTCCTAAACAGGATGTATACTGTATAATTGGTACAAATGATACACGGTTATGTCAGGTATATTACATTATCTTACTAGAATTCTTATCCTACTACTGAGGTTTTGAGCATGAATCGTTGTCAAAGGTAGTCATTTATATATACAGCGTACAATTACAATTAATACGATTGTGTCGTGAAAAGTGTATCAAACCAGCGGAGGAGGATTTAGATGACAGTGTTTAGTTTCTAAAGGACCTCTGTTGCTATAGCCTACAGCATGGTTCTACAGGTGAGGGCGAGCAGGCAGAGAAGATGGACTCCTGTACAATAGGAAATGCAGGTTGTCACCGTGTATTCACTGCTAATCCCTTTTTGATCTGTACTCTTTTTCAAAAGCTCCCTCCCTTGTCCATGTGCTCCACTTCTAACTTGCTGTCTCTCTCTCTCTGTCTCCTCCTCCTTCTCTTCTCCTTTTCCTTGGCTGGTCTTTCTTTCTCATTATCTTTTCCATTCACTGTCTCTCTTTCCTCTCTTTTTTTTTTACCTCCCCTCCAAAGTCCATGTTTTTATGCTTACGAAGTGAGTTCATCTCAGAAAGTGCTTCTCCGTGCATCCCAAAACCCTCAAGTCTAGAACGTTCCTTTTTTCCTCCTCAAACCCACTTGAATTTCATAGATTTCTCCATGCATGTAGCTGCATAATCTCTGTTCCATTACAGAGCCCTACTTAACAACATGACCCATCATCCCTCCCCAGTCCAAACCCAGCCCCTGGTCCTGACATTCATTGGACTATTTATAGTAGTGGTCGGTTTCTCTTGGCATCACTCTCTAAATGTGAATAAATGTTATTTTGTCAGGCTAATGACTGTTAGTATAGGAAACACTTGCACGGCCCTGTAAACACTGGAATGGAGAGTGAAAATGTCTGTCTCTCGGGTGTTTTTACAGTGGTATTCCTGGAAAGAAGTGTGGCACCATCATTGTCAGAGCAGAGGAGCTGAGCAACTGCAGGGTAAATATTGCTTCACAATCGTGAATATTTGTCCTTCATAAGCAAACATTTTTCTTGTTTCTATTTTTATTTTTAATTGCGCCACCCCGTCTTAGAAAGACATATATACTTTTACTTTGAAGTTTTTATTGAACTGTTAATTAGACCACTTGCATTAAGCAGGTTTTTTCTGGTGATATGGTGGCACGTTTTTCTGCATTGTGCGTGTAGTACAGTACCAGTAAACACACACATACCGGTACATATTCCCACATTTTCATAGGTACACAGCAGACATGTATTGCATAATTAATTGATAAAGTACATTACTTTCGATCCTTAGCTTCCTATCTCCATGGACCACCTTCTCTTTCTTCTTTTTCAATGTACAGTTTGTAGTTTTGCTGTGATGCTTTACATTGCGTTCCATAATTGTAATGTTCATATTAATTAAAAATGTACGTCAATTGCATTGTGAATCAATTCTTGATGATCAAATGCTCAACATTTTTCATAAGACATAATATATTTAGCAGGGCAGCTAATTTTAGGTTAAGATATGTTTATATATATATATATAAACATATATATATATATAATTTGTGGGGGGGGTCTTGTAACCAAAAGACTCACTAACAGGCAGTACCAGATCAAGAGAATCAGTGATTAAGTGTCCTTTCCACAGAGCCTGCACAGCTTACAAGGCTTATAAACCAAATATATAACATTTTGTAGGTAGCAACTTTGTATTGAAATCTTTGTATTTTTGTATTTTAGTTCATAGGCTGAGTTAATTAAATATGCCTTTCTACTACTATATTGATCTGTTAATGATATTGTATAGTCAATGGTGACTTAGTTTAATGTTTAATGTTTCCATCTTCCTGGTCCATGTACCATGTCCGTGTTTTCCATTTCTGTACTAATGTTGCAATCAGCTGGTTGAGCTTCTGTATTGAGCAAACATTAGCATGTATTTCAGACAAATAGGACATTTATAAGCCTTTTTATTAATTATATTATTTTGCAACAAGTACAGTAAAGCAAGCACATTCTGTACTGGTCCAGTGCTGCCCACACACAAACCAAAACTATAGCTGCATGCACGTACATAAAAGAAAATACGCACACTCCTAGTTGCACACATGAGCAGATATGTATGCAGCCAGAAACACACACAGACACACTCATCCACTCACTCACTCACCCAAATCGTATTACACTTAAACGGATTACCAGATTTCAAGGCGAGAGAGCCCATGTGCTCTGTGGACATTGCTTCATCGAGTACATGAATGGAATTGGGCATTGATTCCTGCCCTGCAAGGGGCCTGCTGTTCCCCACTAACCCTATCAACTCAATTTGATTGAATAAGGGCCTTGTTGGTCCAATATAATCTTTGCTATTCTTTTCCCTCCATCTTCACCCACCCTATAGGAGTCAGTGATGTTGCAGTTTTGCGGCAACAAGCTAGACAAGAAAGACTTTTTCGGGAAGTCCGACCCCTTCCTCGTCTTTTACCGCAGCAACGAGGACGGATCGTAAGTTGACCGCACCGACCAGCGCGATGAGCCACGCGCTGTTTTCCGAAAACCACCGAGCGCTACGCAATCGTGTCGTATTTCCAGCCTCAATTGTTGTTTTTCGTTTCTGTACCCGTGGACATGGAAGTCCTTTAAGGCATGTAGACAGGAAGCAATATTGTTCACGCTCCAGAAAGCCTTTCACATAAAGGATGTTATAGGCGACACTGTCATGTTACATAACAGCCAAGAAGGAAACATTTAATGCATGCACCCCGTATCCTCGCCGATGCCAGAAAAGACAAAAGGGACGGGATAGGAGATGGGTGTGGGAGGGAGGGAGATGAAAACGAGGAATAAGGAAAGGCGAAGAAAGACGATAGAAGAACGCGAGGCGTGTGGAGGTGGCTTCATCTGTGGTCAAGCACAGACTCTATGGAAAGCCATGGGCGGCAGATGCTTTTATCCACGCTGACTTCCAAGTCAGGCACGTAACCCATTCTCCTTTAGTGCAGCTGGCTTATTTTACTGAAGCCCGCTCCGTGTTTGGCTCCAGGGTAGAACAGGCCGCACAGATCCGCTCTGCCTCCGGTAACAATACAAAAGTGGGAGCAGTTGTTGTTGTTGTACGAGGGAGTCCCATTTTGAGTGTTTGTAGGGGTTGGCATAAGCAAATGAAGTTGTAAACAGAACAGTGGACACGGAGAAGTGCACTGACTACATTTGGAAGTGTTTTACCCACATTTGGCAAGAGCTCTTCACAATCTCGCTACCACAGTGTGTCCTCCTAATTGTCTGCCTGCCTGTGTGTGCACTCTCCTGCGTGTATGTGACAGCTTCACTATCAGCCATAAGACAGAGGTGGTGAAGAACACTCTGGACCCGGTGTGGCAGGCCTTCAAGATCCCAGTCAGAGCCCTCTGCAACGGGGACTACGACAGGTACGCTGCAACAGACTTGAAAACAATTCGCAGAGCTCCTTCAGAAGTTAACTTTCGACTACCTTTTTCCTTCTCTTTTTTCCCCCTCCAATTCTGTCAACATGCTGGGGGATAGATACGTCAATGGGTTGGTCTCCCTTGTGTTGCATCCTGGTTTTCAATGTGCCCTAAAATCTCTCACAAGCTTGGCGTGACGAACAAGGCGTAGAGAGCCTCATATGGGTCCAACGTGCTTTGAGACCTGGTGGGAAAGCCACGCTTAATAAGTCCAATCCGTCATTATTGTGAAATGCTATTCCATTATATGAGTGGCCAGCAGTGACTCACCGCTCTCCCCTGAGCTTGATGCTGCCTAAACAGCACACACTTAAAGTAAGCAGCACTTATGAATAGACATTGATTTTACAGCCAGCAACTCCTTGCTGGTTCACCCTTACACATATTAAACGTTCAAGTATGTTCTGGTAGCTGACGGCGCAGGACTCACTTAAATGTCTGTCCCCTGCCAGTCATATCTTGCATTCTTTTGTGCGCTGAATCTCAACACCTTAGCACTACCTGTCTGAAGGCTGCCAGTAGAGAGTCACAATCACCCTCTTACACAGATGAGCAGCTCTCCTTCGAAGAAGGAAGATTCTCAATCTCCTCACTAATTGGTTTTTCTAATAGAATTTCTCTTGTCACCACAGGAGCATAAAGGTGGAAGTGTATGACTGGGACAGAGATGGAGGGTAAGCAGGCACTAGCACTCGCTCGCTTTCTTTCAGACTTTAATTATGTCCCACATGCACGGTTTGTCGAAAATTCCATATTTGCTGCCCTTCGCGATGCTAAAGTTCTACAAGAAGACGAAATTGAGGAACAATTAAGAGACACTATGTGTTCACCATATATCTTCCACTAGTCATTTTCTTTTTAAAGTTTGTTTTTGACTCACAAGGAAAGGTATCATGGGCATTTTATTCAAGTTATTTCACAGGTGAAAGGAAACGATTATAAATGATGTCCCGCTGTCTTGTGTTTTTCGTCCAGTCATGACTTCATTGGAGAGTTCAGCACCAGCTACAGGGAGATGTCTAGAGGCCAGTCACAGTTCCACGTCTATGAGGTGAGAGATTTACGCTAGATAATGTGAACATGCACACGTACATATAGTACACGCACACACACCCGTACACAGAGCCAGACACATTGAGGCTATCAATATCCTGTAAACGTTGTCCTGGACAAGGTCTTTTGACCTGAAGGCTGTCTCTTACTGCCCTGTCAACCTTTTTTATGCGTGGAACATTAATCCTGAAGGCAAAGAGTCAATCACTACAGGTTTACAGCACATCTTGATGAGAATACAGACAGAACATGGGCACCAAGTGACAGATTGCAGTGTGCTTTCCCCTTCATACATCCTTATTTAAGCTGTTGGTCTCGACACAGAACCTCCCTAGCACATCCTAACAGAGCCTGGACGATTATCTCTGGCTCTCACCCAGCCACTGTCATGGCACAGTCAATTTGATTGATGAAAGGAAGCCAGGCTTTGGGTCAGGATCCGCCTGCTTTCGAGCCTTTGTTTTCAACCGTGGGATCAATAAGCCGCTGAAGTAAACCCAGCCATGTTCATTTGCAGGTGCTAAATCCAAAGAAGAAAGGAAAGAAGAAGAAGAAATACCTCAACTCAGGAACGGTCAGTCAATATCTAATGCCACTCAGCTCAGAACGGCCGCCTGCCTCCCACAGTCTCCCGGTGCTGTTCCCTCTCCTGTTCATGTCATGGATGAGAACTTTGCATGTGGCTTCACTGTTTGTAACCTGCTGCTGTCCACAGTTCTTAGGAGCACTGTTGGGAAGTGTCATGATCGAGATTTGAAATGTAACAATCTCTTATGACCTTTGTCACATAACGATCGAATCACCACGGGGGGGCCGTGCCGTACTTGAAGGCGCGTTTCTGAAATGCCGGCCTTTTGTCCAAACCATCCCTTCTCTCCTTCATCGCCCACCTTGTTCCCCTGACAGGTGACTCTACTGTCCTGCCTGGTCGATACAGAGCTCTCCTTCCTTGACTACATCAAAGGCGGGTGAGTGGAGAATGAAAGCCAAGTCTGTCCTGTAGGACAACTGTGCTGTAAGGAAACCACCATGCTTACTTTACTGGAAGCAAAGCTACTCTGACCCACTTACTGTCCTTATGTGATGCGGTACACCGAGTACACCGGCACTGCTCACCACACCCGTCCGCCTCGGCGACGACGTTACTCAGGTTGCCGCGATCAAATCTCGTTTGATCGATAATTCACAACGTTCCCCTCTCCTTAATCAGATTTTTCTCTCGCAGGACTCAAATTAATTTCACGGTGGCAATCGATTTCACCGCTTCGAACGGTGAGTGTCCGTCAACGGCCCATTTTGCTTGAGTGTCAAACTTTTTCACAGGCTTGTGTTTCGGCTTTTCGGTTTCAACAGTGTTTGACAGTCTCTTTGATCATGTCTATTTGGTATAGAAATGGTTAACAACACCGTTGTTATTATTATACTCTTCAATAACTTTTTCTTAACTCATTCTACTTTTTTCATATAGCTTAAAGCCAAGGGGACCTGGTATTAACCATGTGAGTCTTCCCATTGGTTGTCAGGTAACCCCTCCCAGCCCACCTCGCTCCATTACATGAGCCCCTACCAGCTGAACGCCTATGCCATGGCCCTGCGGGCTGTGGGGGAGATCATCCAGGACTACGACAGCGACAAGATGTTCCCTGCTCTGGGCTTCGGTGCCAAGCTGCCCCCTGATGGTCGGGTCTCACACGAGTTTGCCCTGGTGAGAGGAGACACTTTTGTCCTCCCATATTCCCCATCCTCTTCTTACTCCAACCCCTACCCCCCTACCCCCATCTTCTTCCTCCTCCTACATCCACTGCCCCCATCCTCCTACATCCCCCATCATATCCTCCTACATCCCCCCCAACATCCTTCTCCTCCTATATCCCCCACCACATCCTCCTCCTCCTATATCCCCCCCACATCCTCCTATATCCCCCACCACATCCTCCTATATCCCCCCCACATCCTCCTATATCCCCCACCACATCCTCCTATATCCCCCCCACATCCTCCTATATCCCCCACCACATCCTCCTATATCCCCCACCACATCCTCCTCCTACATCTCCTGCTCCTTTCCTCCTACTATTCCTTCATCTCCCGCCCCTCCTCCTCTACTCTACCTGCCACCCTCCTGGCCCCTGCCCCCATCTCAAGATGTCCTCAGCCACTCACAGTGGCTTGTTCTCTCTGTGCGTCCTCTCCAGATGTTGCGCCCGAGGCGTTGGCAGCCATTACAGCTGCTCAGCGTTGAGTAACACTCTCCCCAGAGGGGCCTGGGTCTGAGACAGGCCCCATATGCATTTATCTAAGCATAACGGATTGACTTAGTCAGCTCTTAAGAATAGGTCCCACTGAATGGAGCTTGCTGCATGCTCACGAACGACCAAGACAGCCGACACCGAGGCCGTCATCATGGTCTCCTAGAAAACGGCTGGGATCATTAAAAGTGTTTCGTTTTTAGATATGTTGTTGGATATGTTGCTTATCCTCCATTGTTACTGCTATCTCACGCTCATAGGAAGGATACTAAGTCTCTGAGAATGTTAGTGATTATGGTGTATGTGAGAAATGTCTTTCCAACTAGTTGTTTGGATGTATGTTGAGTCATCTTTCTGTCTGTGCAGAATGGAAACCCCCTGAACCCCTACTGTAGTGGGATCGAGGGGGTAATGGAGGCCTACTATCAAAGCCTGAAGTCTGTACGTCTCTACGGACCCACCCATTTCTCCCCTGTGATCAACCACGTGGCCAGGTAGGTCATACGCCATTATGCCCCCGGAACTGGACCTTGTACAGACAAATACCAGCAGTTAATCGTACAAAACAATAATTGTGCATGCTGGAAAAACAGTTGGTATACATTTACATTGATTAATTTAGCAGACGCTTTTATCCAAAGCGACTTCCAAGAGAGAGCTTTACAAAAGTGCATAGGTCATTGATCATTTGCCAAAACATGATGCATACATTGTGAAAAGCAAATAAGTGCCAATCGGAAGAACCATAAGAGCATGTAGTTACGAGTTACAATTAAACAGCATGAACCTCAAAAAAGTACAAGAGTGTACCTGTAGACAAAGCAAGCAACAATACTATAATTCACAGCGAGTACAAGAAGTTAAATCAGTTACAACTAACCAACAAGAGCAACAAGTCCCTCAATAAGAGTAATTGTGTTCCTGGAGTATAGCATTCCTGTAGCAATATAAGCGATCAATAGTCCCTTATTGTATACATCTGTCCCTGTGCATGACCTGTGACCTATATTCCCACTGATAGGTAGATTGAAATAAATGTGCTAATAGTCATGGCTTAAAAAGCAAAATTGACACTCTGATGGCCTTACCATATATAAATGACTCCTGCTCTTTGACGTTTGAGGAAAGTAACCATTTTAGTTGTGATGATCAATAAGGTACCTTCTGGATCACGGATTTTGAATAATTAAAATAATGGTTTTTTAATGTTTTGTTTTTAAGCTCTGGCAGAAGAAATAGCCACATATTATTTATGAAAACTGTCACAACTTCCACTTTCACACAAACGGATGAAGAATCAGGCATCCGATTAGATTACAAACGCTGCACCAGTGCCCTCAAAAGAAAAGAAAAGAAAAAAAAAACGCTTTCAAATTAGATTAGGATGATTCATGGATGCCTTCCGGCCCGATTCCTTTCATATTGCTGTGGAGACTGCAAACGCAAACAGTCAGTGGTCTCCTCAGCATCAAAAGCACTCAATGTTTCTCAGAGAGTTACGATCTGAAACAAGCAAGCCGTTCTTCATTGACCAGTGGACACGATCACCAAAAATATCACCCAATCAATTCAGTTGAGCAGTAATCGGGAAGGCTGAGCAGAAGTTAGCCAGATTCAAGCGTCTTAGCGCCATGTAGCCACGCTCCACTTGGGCTTCGTTATTGGAGAGGTTGTCCAGTCAGCTACAGGATTGACTGTAACAAGCTCTCTGGCCCATCGCTCATCATTACCCCTCACATCTTATCTCTCACTCTGTGTTGTCCACCCACGCACCTTCCAAATTGCTCCGTGGTTCAACAATTATTTCTTGGCAGTGGGCGACAAAAAAAAACTTTTGACACTAAAGATATATTTTCTCTCTCTCTCTCTCTCTCTCTCTCTCTCTCTCTCTCTCTCTCTCTCTCTCTCTCTCTCTCTCTCTCTCTCTCTCTCTCTCTCTCTCTCTCTCTCTCTCTCTCTCTCTCTGTCTCCCCCTCTCTCTCTCTGTCTCCCCCCCCCTCTCTCTCTCTCTCTCTCTCTCTCTCACTTTCTCTCTCTCTCCAGTATATTGTTTCTACCCAATGAGTGTTCTGTTTTATCCACTGTTTGAGGACAAAACACCAGACACAGTGAGTGAGACTAGGGGGAACTCCACTTAAACCAAAGGAGTTATTTGGGGTGCTCACGGAAACCCTTCTCATGATAACTTTAGAGCTCCCAATGTGCCGGGGGGGGAGGGGGGGGGGGGGTGTGACGTGTGTATTGTGAACATGAGCTCACCTTCCACACACTTTCTACCCATCTCATTTTCTGTCTCTTTGTCTCTCCCAACCTCAGGTATGCATCCGCAATGACAGATGGCTCCCAGTACTTCATCCTCCTCATCATCTCCGACGGCGTCATCACTGATATGGCGCAGACGAAGGAGTCCATCGTAAATGTGCGGACTCTGTCTGATATTCTTGGTGTGTCGTAAATGGTAGAGCAGGGAGTCAGGGGCACTGTAAAAGTTGATTGTGGCTTATAACGTATTACTGTATTGGGACGCACTGGTCGGTAATTGTAAGGCCCTGTAGTCCTTTATGATATATTGCAAATATTGCAAATTCCCCAGTGCAATATAATTGTGAAGTTTCATGCGATCATAATTGTCATCATACCTCTGAGAATGGTCGTTCTCATATCCTTGCTAATTGGTGAGTCCATCTTAAGGCAAGGCAAACTTATAAAAAGCTGGAAAATTGTTCATAACAAAGGCATTTATCACTCCAGCCCGCCCTTGGCATCCCACTTGAGTGAGATTTGATAAGCAAAATTGCAATGCAAGGAAATGGGCGGGCACTCAGGGAGAGGATGAAAATAGGAGTCATTTATATGCTTGTCAGGCTGGCTGAGATTTAGACTTTTAGACCAAGTCATACATGCATGAAATTAGAGAGTGCTAATTATAGAATGATTCCCTCCAAAAAGGACTCTGACGTTGGGTAACAATCCACACCTTGTAACAGAGTTGGAAAATGTCTGTACTATCATTTGGACTCTCCATTTACTCCCCCTTTTTAGATAAGCTATTACTATACATGCAGTGCTACTACAGATGATTTATGGACCTCTCTGAAAGCCTGTGGCATGTTTGATAAGCATAGACTTTGGAGGTTTTAACAAGAAACTTTGATGCATGGCTTATTTTCTTTTCCCTTCCCAAGGCTTCTTCTTTGCCCATGTCGATTATAATTGTTGGGGTCGGACCAGCAGAATTTGATGGTAAGAGTGGGAGGTGTGCGTGCGCAAATGTGTGAATGCGTGTGTGCGCACGCATTTCCGCTAATCCCTTTCCTTGCGTTTCACCTCTTTTCTTAAGCCCCCCCCTCTCTCTCTTCCCCAGCCAGCACACCCCCCCCCCCTATCACCTTCTTCCAGATTTTGACAGGGGGAAATTATCTTTTTTTCCAATGGAAGTTCTGTTTAGCATATAAACATGGCTGTTGTTGAAGACATCATTGTTTACTATTTAAACAAGCCCTTGTAAACGTATTCAATTAATTTGCCTGCAGAATCAGCTGGTCTGAAAAATAGATAACGCCCCAAAAATCACCGTGCATTAAGACACGATGGCTATGTGCTGACTTAGCTCCATCTAATAGTGTGTGATAGGCAGATACTTTAAGCTCAACACCAAGACTGTGTACCTTGCGGTTTGACCTTATACCCAGCAGTGCTCTAAAGGCTCTGCTCCATGCTTCACATAAACGTCTGTTTATGATATTGAAATGTTAATGCAGGTTTCTGATTTCAAGTTTGAAGCAAAGTTTGAGCAAGCACCAGTAAGAAAGTAGCGGGATGTCAGCAGGGTGATGCGTCCGCCCTCTTCAATGCCATGGGGAGAGATTGTGAACGATGTGCTTTTCTCTCCAGAGATGATCGAGCTGGACGGGGATGAAGAGAGGATCTCCTCCCAAGGCAGATTTGCTGAGAGGGACATTGTTCAGGTACAGAGATTTCCCTCAACTCATTTAGCCGAACGCTCCCATTGAATGCCGTTTTGGTCAGACAACGGACGGGTTGCGTGTGTGAACGATTGTCCCCTTCTCTCTCACCTATATACTAAATAGGATGTGTTGTATATAAATGATCTGAAACATATCAAATCATTTTCTTGGTTCAGTATATATATCTTCATCCCTCCCCCCACCAGTTTGTCCCCTTCAGAGACTACATAGACCGGCGGGGAAACCACATCCTGAGCATGGCCCGCCTGGCCAAGGAGGTGTTGGCCGAGATCCCTGACCAATTCCTCTCCTACATGAGGACCAGGGGGATCAAACCGGGCCCATCCCCCCCCCCCTACACTCCCATCCCCACAGTGCACCCTCTCCTCACCCGACGTGTGAGCCGAATCTGAAGAGGAAAGGCAATGCCCCCATCATCGATTTATCAATCAACAGCGATTCTGCCGACTCTACGGTTTTCTTCTTCCAACAACTCTTCAGTTTTGATGGCAGCCTCTGATGACGGACACCAAACTGTCCCAACTCTCATGTTGCACTTCCGCTAAACCATTGTGGGGTCGTTCAGACAGGCAAAGTGGACGGAAAGATGTTCTTCCATTTTGGACGCTGCCCTCGTGAGGAAGCTCCTATTCAGGGGTCAGAGGTCAGTATGAAGTGATTTGACCCAGAAGGAGCTCACGTGAACAGGAACTGGTTCAGGAGCAGGGTCCGGACAACATACGGTCCAACCTGTGGAAAGCATTCTCAAGAACTGTCCTCTTTCAACTTCTTCTTCCTTTCCACTCCACGTCCCTCCTACAAACGGTGTCTCTCTATGTTTACAAAGGATGGTAAAGGTTGATGAAGGATGATTTTTTTTACCCAACAGGTTTCTTGTTTTCATGGCTGGCGAGATACTTGTATAAAGGAGCCACATCCCTCACCTGTCTTGCTTAGTAAACGGAGCATGCACTAATGTAGAGTAGCATTCGTGTCGTCCTGCACTCAGGGCTGAGTTCTTCCACTTCCATATCCCTTTTTATGAGGCTACCATCAACACGTATAATCTTCCCACTCTCCAGTGTCCCTCTCTGTCCGCCTGCCTTGACTCCAAGGGGGACTTCAAAGTCGGATCTTGTCAAACATAGCAGGGACTCAACCAGCCTTACTCACTGTCAGATACATTCACGTTCGCCATGCTCATAAGGGTTCTGGAATCGTGGATCTCCGTGCCCAGAAGTCAAAAACACACTCTGCATCACATGACCATGTAGTGTTTCTGTTTCGTTTGTTACCATGGTGTCTACCATTAGACACCATGGGAAACTTGTTTGTATTTCAGAGCTTCTTTAGTTCTACCTCTTGTATAGTGTTGCCCAAAAAAAACTGCAGTATTTCCAAGTAGCAATTGTTTTTCTTCTGTTTTTTTGACTGTGCAATGTTAGGACAACTAACAGTTAGCTGCATGTCTGAAGATCATGACTGAAGTGCAGACAGCTCATTGTAACTTGTTGAAAATATTTTTCCAAACGGCTATACAATCAAAATTAAATGAACTCCATTGTGATAGCACAGTTACTGTAGAAATACATGAGTGAAAATGCTTAGCTAAAGTTAGATTAACCCTCCTATTGTCTTAAATAATACTATTACCAACTACTAACCAAATGCTAACACCTATTACCTTTGGGTCACTATGACCCGGTGTCCAATTAATCTCATAACTTAACTAAATGACTAAATGTAAATTAACAAAATTACTAAATGTAACTAAAACAGAAACAACATCATCTTTTTTGTTAACTCTCTAGTGTTCCCTAAAAGTAAAGTAAAGCTGTGAAGGTATGAATGCCAATGACACTTTCATTTAGTCATGTAGCAGACGCTCCTATCCAGAGCGACTTACAGTAAGTACAGGGACATTCCCCCGAGGCAAGCAGGGTGAAGACACAACATCATTTGGCACAGCCGGGAATCGAACTGGCAACCTTCTGATTATTAGCCCGATTTCCTAACCGCTCAGCCACCTGATTATTTTACAGATATATTTAAAATAAGTCAAGGAGGTCGTGGTTCTTTATTGCCATGAACACATTTAAACTGCCCAATAGAAATGTGTGAATTGGAAAATAGTTTACATAAAAGAACTCGTCTAATCTCTCATCTTTTGCCTTCTTGATGTGGTTGGACCTCACAGGGACTACTACAGCCCTTATTAGTATGATCTCGGGTCATATTGACCTTAAGACAATAGGCATTACTTTTTTGTGGCAGCTACACTGAATTTCCTTTTTTGATTAACCCAAATGTCCACTTTTGGGGTCATTATAGGACGCTACTTTGGAGGCCCTGTACTTAGATTAATGTTTTCTTAGGTTTGAACATTTTGGGTCATTATGATCCCAGGACAATATGAGGGTTCAGGTTTCTAGTCAACACTCCCATTAAAGCAGTCCAACTTGCTCTTGTATTTCCCAAGGCTACTCTTACATTTGCTTAAAAGAATACCTACACAATTAATGCCTCAAACACAACCTGGTAACTGCACTGCCACTTCTAACAAAATGTCAATACATTTTATATATGCTACTGTAGTTTATTTGCTTGGCTTCACAGTAAATATAAATGACAATGCAATAGCATGACATCAAAGCACAAAACACAGACTTATTTTGAAACTGTTTCATTACGTGATCCCATGTTGTATCTGCCTTGTGATCTCCTGTGGAATATAAAAGCACTACAATATGGCATTGTATGCTGCCCGTTATATAACCAACTGTATTTGTTCACCTCCCAACATATCTAAGGCATCGTCCTTCTCCTACTTTCTTTTTGAAGTCCGTTCATAATCAGCTTTTAAACTTTTTACCAGTTTATAAATTCCTGATTATCTTAACATCTCTTTAATGTATTGTTGGTACTTTTGTATAATGCTGCTTGTAACATTTTTTTACTAGGGCCTGTAATCATATTTAAATCATGAATAACAGGCCTTATAGATGTATTTACATAAGTTAATCATATTTAAATCATGAACAACAGGCCTAATTAATGTATTTATTTTCATGCCTAAAAAGTTCATGTTTACAGGACATTTAGGTGGACCTTAAAAAAGTGTTACCCTTTGTCTAAATAGTGTTTACAATGACAGATATTTTCAGCGTAACGATTCAAACATTCTAGCTTAATAATTCATGCACACTTCCAGTTTGTATGGAGGAATGTTATTATTGGTTACTTATTATGAGATCTTGATATTTTGAACACGAATAGTAATTGTATTTTCCTCATAGTGGAGGCATTGCTGATAAATATAGGCTACTATAATTCCCCCTAGATGTTTTGCACTGTTAATGTTACCCCATGAGATTGTGGGTGTTGGACTGTACAATGTAGCAATGTTTTTTATTTGTTTGTATGAACTGGTTACTCATTTTCAGGGATAAGACTGAACCAGAATAAACTGGATTATACCAGATAAGACTAGGAGAACCCTTGTATACTGCGGGGAGGAGGACTCTGGCTCTAAAACAGGAGGCAAGACTCCTCATTTATTTACCATGTCAATGTCATCTTGCACCCACACACTCGCATACATACATGTATTTGTGTATGAAATATGCAAGAAACTTTCAAAACATGTTGAGGGTCCAATGTGTTTCTTATTTTCTCTTTCAAAGGAAGATTAAAGACGGAACCAATATTATTTACAAATTGTTGTTACCGAATCATTCATGCATCCATGAATTAACATTCAACTACAAACTCAAGAAAATTTGTGTAAATATCTGCGTTTTGATTTTTAGATATGGAAGTATATGAATGCAGTTAAGGAATGCATGTAATTGCTCTAAGGAGGATGCAATTAAAGTTTGTATTAGTGTATTGTTTTAGAGTAAAGAGTGAGGCTTTCAAAACTAACTTGTGTGCATAACATGCACAATTATCCACTCAGTATCCCTGAGTCTATTAGTACCTGACTATATGTAGGAGTAGAAAAGTAACTATCTACAAAGCTTCTATACAAAAAAAAACAAGAACAATTGAGGTGTTATGTATATGGCAGGCGGCCACATGCTACTTGTGGACAAACAGCTTTAATTAAGTATGTTTTCTTCACTGCCTCCCACAGACAATAGTAATGGTGTGCATCCATGTCACTTTGCCAAGAAAGAAAACTTGTTTAATCCCTGTGACTGCATCAGAGCGCCTTGTAAAGTTCACGTTATCTCACACATTATGACATGAACGTTGTTTACCTATGATGGTTACCCAGTGGTTCTATCGAATGCTTGTGACAATATCCTATCCTATCCTATTTTTATAGCATGCATCATGTTTGCATGTGTGAATTCTAAACAGAGGTGCACCAGTACTTGTACATGACGTTTATGTTTTTCAGACTACTATGGAAAAATATTGCCTTAAAATCTCACTGAACTTTTGGAATTGTGCAATGCCTTCAGATATTTAATGACTGATTCTCATTTTGTGTCAGTACAAGTGTTTTTGTATAATCATTCACAGCCACTGTCAATCATGCGTTGTTCATCTCAGATGCAGTGGTAAAAATGATGTGAATAGGTGACAGTGGGGTCTGAACAGTAAAGTCTATGTTGTTTTGTCAACAGGCAGAATCTAAAGAAACCCAAATCCAACTCAATAAAGGCCGGTACATACAACCATAAATTCACTTAGTATAATTTTTTTATCCAAAGATAAATACAGGGGGCATTTGAACTTGCGACCTCTTGATCTGCAGTATAATGCTCTACCACAGCTAAACCCATCCCCTATAGCTTGAACCACCCCTATGTAGTCATATAATCAAAGCCACTTTTTCTAACTGTTATTACAGTCTTATTCTTTAATAACTCTTTACCATTATTGTAGAAGTTTTATCATTCTAAGGAATACATTTAAATCTTTTTGTTTATTGATTCTAGTGCAACCCATATTTTGTCGGATAATTATGCATTTCATTACAGAAAAAAAACATTTTCTTATCTTAATCAAAATATTTTTATAAAAATGTTCTGTATTCAAATATACAAAATACAGTATGAAAAGAAAGTGGTGTGTATAGTTCAGTTGTAGATCATTTGCCTGCAGAGCAAAATGGCCCAGGTTCAAGAGATCCCCCATGCATGTCACTTGGATAAAAGCATCTGCTAAGGGAATACTAGTCATCATTTCGTTATTATCCAAATGTACTTTGGAGAAGTGCAATCAATGTCTGCAATAACAGTTGAACTATACTTCACACCTTTCAATGAAGGCAACCCTCAACATAGCTTTTACTGTTCTAGGTGGAGGCATAACCTACTGCAAATTGATATATAAATAACTATTTCTGTATTCGGTATAATAATTTTCAATAAAAAATGCATATCAAACACATATTTCGTGCATGTCTTAACACTAACACTTTTATTTTTAGGTATTACAATGACATGAACTGTTTCAACCCCAACTGCCACACCACAGGAAGAGGGTGCCAAGCGTTTTCTTTAGTTTTTCCCTAAAGGCACCCAACAACCAGTTGACATTCTTGGCAAGTGGTTTGACAGAGTGTGTGGGGGCTGTTTTGTAACAAGTGACATTGCGCTAATTGTGTCCATGTTACTTTTTTCTTCTTCTGACTTTAGGCAAACACTTGTGTTGTCCAAGATTTTAATTGGATTTTTAAATTCAAGTTATATTTATCCCCATACATAGATTAAAGTGATTTATTTATTGACGTACACTTCCCACTTGAAAACCTTTTACCGATCCAAACAATTAACTCCATTGACGTAACTGACTGTAATAACTGACTATATCATAACTGACTGTAATAGCTCACTGTCATAATTGACTACTTCATAATATGCGAGAGCCCAGCAAATAATTGTAACCTTTCAATACTTTATACATGCAATGATGAATCCCTCCCCCCCATCCCCTCAAATAACAATCACGTGGCTTGTTTGAGCTAACACACAGACTCACACACACAAACCTTTACCCTGCTTATTAACTGGCATTTGTCCAATGGATGTTTTTTCACATACTCACCATCATGATTTTCACGTTGCATTTTACTTGCAGAGCATTAGGTATTTGAAACAAATGAACAGAAAGGGTAATTCAATATGAAAGCACTCAGCTCTAGTTTGGCATTATGCACAGAAAGCCCAACAGAATGAGGGATTCAAAAGCAATAAAGAAGATGTTAAAAACCTCTGCAGCTAAGGAACCCAATTTAACAGACATCAATATGAGCGGGGGCATCAGAGATGCTGTTGGGAATGATTCTCTTGCTTTGTGAATATCAACGTATACCCAAGTTCCACATCAACCTGCAAGTTAGTAGCAGATAGAAAACAACCCCATACAGACATAGGAGGGTATTAACACAACGCTTGACTCTGTGAAATTTTGGAAGTGCCTTTCCCAAACTTCTTCCCCAACTGCACTGCATAAGGATTTGAAAACCCCTGATGGTCTTTGCTGCCTACATCAATATAGAACTGCAAGGAGAAACACATTGCAAGCAGATCATAATCTATATATGAGCAAGAAACATTCCCCCCTCTGCTATTCTTTGAAGGGGAGTGATGCGTGGATGCCAAATATAGAAATATATTTTCGTGCTCTTTCTATTCTTAGACCAGGCAAACCATTCTGCCACATTAAAGTCTTTTTTTAGACTTTGTTACATAATAAACATATAAATGGTGCACGATAGAAGCATTTGCTTCCTTACTCTGAAGGAAAGAGAATATTTAGCCACACAATAATGCTGCTCCAAAAATAGACAAAACAGGAAACCTGTATGGGAACTGTGATCTTTGTGGTAAATTTTGCAATTCGTATTTTTTCATTATAAAGACTGTCCTTTTTAATTATTCATCAGGTCAAATTTTGTAGCAGAATGGATTGGGGGGGAATAGCCTAAGGGATTGTGTGAAGTTGTTTACAATGCATAATTTGGTTAGTTGAGGGGGAGGAAATGATTTGATGTTGGAGGCATGTCATCTTGTTTGTGCATTAAAGCAATAAAACTCATCAAGGAAAAAATAAGATGCATTTTGCCATAATACACACAAAGGCTGGAGCGTAGTTGGTTTCACGGCACTGATCAACTTCTGTGAAAGAATTGATCAAGTGCGCAAAGAAAGAAGGGTCCTCCTCACACTCCCACCATGCCGTGCTCCTTGCACTCCCATCATGCATTGCTTCTCCCTTCATGCTCTGCAGTGGTGGAATGACCTCCCTGTTCACATATCCATCCCTAACGGTCCTTTCATGGGGGTCTCTCTTTACCTCGAATAATCTCTCTCCTGCTGCCCCGGGCTAAGGGCACCAAAAGCAGCCGTTCATCTCTTCTTGTGATACCTGTAATTGTGTCCCTTCTCTATATATTGTATTTGAGATCCTGTTGATATGTAGGGAGACAGAGAGGGGATGACATGCAGTCCGAATCTAACTCGGACCTCTGCCGTAAGGCCTCAGCTCATTTGGTAGTCTACCTGGTGAGCTACCGGGGGCGCCTATCTCAAGTAATTGAGATGCTATTGTTGCACTGTGGTACTCGTTTTCGGTGAAAAGACTCGTTTTGCATTATTTTTTGTTGTTGGATAAAAGTTGATTTGGATAAAAGCATCTGCTAGATGTATAAAATGTGAATGCAATTTGAAAGAGACACCTCATCTTCTAGTTGTATGTCTGCAAATTATAAATGAAGACATTGATTTTGTCAATGGTTTCTTATGTATGTGTAGATTTGTGCAGTAGGAAATGAACAAGTGAGTAATGAATGTTAAATTGTTCATTTACTGTTGGGACCTTAAAATATTGAAAGAGAGAGCTCATCCATAAAATGCAGTGGGTATATTTATAGAGGGACAGATCAAGCCATGTGGAACGAGCTACTACAGGGTGCCTAGTTCATATAGCTTTTAGAGGAAAATAACAGGAGAAAAGAGAAGGACCCCCCGCACCAAACCCACATTTGCATGTAAGGCCACTTTGGTGGATGGGACATTAAACTTTTAGAGAATGCAGCAGGACTGCAATAAATAATTTCCACTTTGAAAAGTGGAAGGTCCATGCTTAACTCCCACATCTCCATAAGGTCCCTGCACTGTTAAAATACTGCTTTGTGTCAGATGTAATTGTTTTGGATGACATATGAAGAAGTGACATCTTAAAACCCTCCTTTTATTATTACTAAAGTAAAAGAGGAAATATTGTATGTGGCATGAAAGAAGGCACATACCCACAAGGTAGATCATTCCATTAGGTTTTGCATGATGGACATGAATAACTCGCCATAAAAGGGAAACACTCAATGTACATAAATGAAATATGATTGGGCCAATGAAGACTTAAACCATTTAGAGGTTAATCCTTTGGCAGTTGACATGGAAAAGAGAAGCACAAATGGTTATCATACTTTGAACATAGTTTCCTACTGGCCTCAAACAATTTGTATTCTAGTTGTAAACGGTGTACTTTAACTGAACTGGAAATTGAGTAACGGTATATCAGACAATTACACAGTTTTCACAATTTTGGGCTCCTTCTAACTGAGGGAATTCAAACAGTCAATAAGCTACCTATTCTAACCATTGGCTAGGTAGATAACTTCACAAGAAACATTTCTAATGTTGAAAACGTTGTAAGAATGGTAGACTTTCCCTCAAAATGTTCGATTTTTGACATTTATAGCAAAAATGACAACCAACATGTCTTGTATGACTAGATCATTTTCATATTTCACATAAAATAAAAGTAAAAGTGATTTCACTTCATTGTGTTATACTGCCACCTATGGATGACTGTGTAGAGGGTAGTAAAAATGTATCTCCAAGACAATGTTTTGCAAAGATGAAAATGAAGCAATAATGTAGAATGGCCTTTCATGTCAACACAGAAAAAGGCAAACAAAAATATCTGCGTCTAGGCCTAGCCAATGCTATGTTATCTACAACACGATTTCCCCTTCACCATTATTAGGATTCCTCTGGTAGAAGGAAACCTATTTTTATTGTTAGTTTTATCCGTCAAGAGCGATTTGTGGAAACGGCTTTACATATGGATTGTCCTACACGCATTCTGGCGTCGTTTTGAGCCCATAGGAAGAGACTGTTGATTGTATGCAGCTTTTAGACTTAGCCTACTTTCGCAACAGATAGCACTAGTAGCCTGGGGCAATTTCCATGAACAGGGGCCAATTATGTTTGAGTCAAAATCAGATAATCGGTCTGACTATTATTATATTTTCATAGACTACGTCAATTAAGACTTGCTTGCGAACTTTTATTTTGTATAAATTACCGAACATCCGATGGTGCGCTTTTATTTTGAAAGGTGCGTAGGCTCACACCTTGAACAAACATTTTTGTTTGAATAGTACATATAGAAATTGTGAATTACAGCGCATCGTTTTGTGAAATAAATTATAATGGTTCGGAAATTACTTTTGGGTCGTGACTTAATGACCAAGAACAACTGTGGGTCCTGTTAGACCAGTTGAGAACCAATTGTCTATACCTAGGAGGTCTTAGGTTTATATATAGCCTAGCGTTTGATACAAAGTGCTCTGATGTTTGATTTAATTTTTGATTTTATTACTTTAAAATGTTACTGTATTGTGATTCGCTAAGGAAGTCATAGCAACAAATTACGTGACAATCTGTTGTGACGTGGGTGTGACGCGGTGCAGATAGACGAGACTGATTTTAGGTCTTCCAAACTGGCCGGACCGGACAGTTGTCTTCTGTTACAGATTAAGGACTAAACTCGATTTAATAATAACACATTTTCGTTTTTCGTCTTTGGAAACCAAACAGTAGAAAACTGGGGTTGTTTTGTTAAGGTAGGATCATTACCTCCAAAATCTTACCGGTTTCTCCAAAATGGCTACGAACAACGTCTTCCTTAATGCTAGAGCTACTACCAAACCGATGGCATGCTAGACTAGTGCTAGCTAGGCTAGCCACCACGCAAGCTAACTATCTCCACTCTTTGCTAGCTAATCTACCTATTGTAGAAAATGGCGTCGTGATCATGTTTTAAGTTTACTTAGCAGGTATTATGTATTTGTTCGGAATACATATAGCTATCTTTTGTTTTTGGAGTTACTTTAATGACTGTAACTACAATAGTCTAAAGAGCTACTGTAGCTACTGCTAGAAAAAACCTGAACAACCACAACTATCGAAGCTGCTGATAGCTTTGTAGCTTAGTTAGCTAACTAGCAAGTAGATATAGCAAAGCTAAAGCTAACGTGGTAAACTAAAATGCTACTTTGTAGTCGAGACACTTCAGTCTATAGAGCTAGTAGCCTGGTAGTTGTTTATCGTAAAAGTATTGTACGTAAAAATAAAACGAGTTATATTAGTGATGTATACTACCAGACTAGTCTTATCAAATAAAAAACTACAGTAAGCTGATGCTAATCAATGCGCCACCAACCCATTCCCAATAAACCACGGGGAATACACGCATTTAGGCTAGAGCGAGGTAGCTAACAAAGTTGGTTTTACTTTGTTGTATATCCGACTAACCTTGCCTGTGCAAAGGCTAATGCTGGCCAATAAAAAATCCGTGACTAATATACTTTATTTGTGACTATGTTGGGTAACGTTAACTTTAGGTAACTGGTTGATGCGCTTGTTTCCTATTTTGTCGTGCTAAGGAAATTAGCTATGTTAGCTGTGCTAGGCTAGCTAATTCCACCTAAAATTCATTGTTAGCCTGTCTGACAAGATGGTAATTATATTAAAACCATGTGAGTTGACAATATAACGCTTCTTGACGTCGTGCTAGTAGCCTAATTGTCTGTAAGTCATTCTAATGTCCTTAATAAAGAATTGGCATTGTCATCGTCACGTTCATTTGCTACATAGACTATCCCGTCTACTGCTAACCAAGTGATTTTTTTTTTTTTTTTTTTACAGCACCGTTTTCCCCCACCCCTCCCTATTATTATTATTCCTTTGAAGATTCTTCGTTGTCAAGCCGCCAAAGTGGAGAGTGTGATTGCAGAAGGGGGCGCTTCTCGTTTCAGGTAGCTATATTCACCCTGTAGCCCACACTAACACTATAATTTGTAGTCTTTTGTCACCTTCCCCCACAGTGCTTTTGTTTTGTGCAGTAATGGCTTTTTTTCATAACGTAGCCAACCAACAGTAAATATATAATATTAGAAGCTGCACTTAGATTCACCACACCATGTTACTTTGGTTAAATGCCACAGTGGCTCTATCTACTTTGTTACCCCACAAATAATTTCCTAAAATTCTCTGGGTCATGCCAGTGTTCATGGTAATTCATAGCTCTTCAGTACCCAAGCAATTCACATTTACAGCACACAGGATTATACCAAGTATGTGTTTAGTGATGGGCAAATTGGTTTCCAGTAATAAGAAACAAGTGTTTTGAAAGGATCCCAATGGAAAGAATACTACCGTGGTGTGTTGTGCCACCATGTAATGCCCCAAGACTTGCCCTCCGCACCATTGTTTTACTAAGTGTCTGTGCTGCTGTCAGGGCTACTGCTGCATTAATAGATGTGGACTTACTGCAATGAGCCACCCACTGCTGAATGTGAGCACTGTCCAGCCGGCAGCTGCAGCCCAGAAAACAATTGACAGATACATGGATGTGAACAAGAGCAAGGTCTATGCATGAATATTCAGAGACACTGTCCAGTTATTTCCCCTCTTTAGTCATTCTGGGTGTTCTAATTGTCACTCAAGCTGGTTTATGGTGAAGGGAAACACAACTTGTTACCTAACTAGGCATTGTCAGCCAGTATGATCTGTGTATGTTCAGTAGCACCTCTACAACATGTTGTTATGTGGGATAACAGGCTGCACCCCACCATGTTCTTTGAAATATGTGATTTAGTAACGTATGTACTTGCTCTCCAACAAGATTAAGACCGTGGATATTATGCAACAGGATCAATGGCTACAGCAAAGAGAAAACCAGACAAAGTGGGTTTTCTTTTCATGCTCCCAAAATGTTACAATGTAATGCTGACTTCTTGATGGTTCTTCCCAGGTTATAGCAGTATTTGTGTCCCATATCATCTCAGCTCCGTGCAATTTGGTTAGGCCCCGGCCATGTCTGCGTGACTGGCACATGCCCTTTTGCCCGTTGTCCCGATGGTCTCCATAGTAACTGTATTTGGAACTGTAGATGAGAGGTTACAGCGATGTGTTGAGGTGTCCCCCGGGGGCCAGTGTTGCCACGCAGCGTCCCACATCGCTGTTCTTGTTGAGTCATGCAGCCGTGGACACCCATGTGAACGGCCTCGCGGCAGGATGGGAGGCTGCGCAGTTTTGGAATAGCACACAGGATGTAAGCTGGCTAGCAGAATTGTTTATCTAATGATGAACGCTTGTGTACGCTATTCACCAATCACAGGACTGGGATCAGGTCCAGGCTAAATAAGTAGCTAGACTGCTCTTGATTGGAACGTTCCAGGGGTGTTTAGCGTAGCCGTGCAGTTGTTCATAAGGATGACATTTAGCCAACAGAGCTGTGCTTTCTGTGACAGGGAGAGGGGACATTAAGGGATACAAAGGGCCAGATAATGTGTACAAGTATCTGATAATAAAAAAATAAAAAAACATGACTATTTCACTGTTGACTGATGTTTCTCACTTTGTTTTCACAAAGTGCTTCTTCGGGGGGAGGAGGTGTTAGGAGTGCACCTCAGCACCATCCCAAGACTGTCGGCAACAGGTTTGTTACCGTAGCATCCCCCAGAAAACAACACACCGGGCACCCCTTGGCTAGGATGCTAGGGTGGTCTTGAAGTGTCATATTGTATAGGAATATTAAAGCGGGGAAATATTTAGTGACATTTGGTGTTTCACTCGGCTGTCTTTTTGGAGACTACAGTATTAAAAAGGTGGCCATTTTGACAGGGGGTACAGGCTCGATCATGTGATTCTTTGTTTTGGGTTCCCGACTGAGGTTTCTGTTGTTGCTTCGACCCAGTTCCCCTCTGCGCTTGTGTCTGCGTGTGTGCTTTACCAGGGCCATGTGACCTTCATTAGACAGCCGTGGCTTAGGCTCTCTCCTCTCTTGTCTCAACAGCGAGTTCCTGGGGAAAACCCCAGGGCAAAGCGTTCAGAAATGGGTTCCTTCACGAAGCACTAGACGAGATGCCAACTCCAGCAACGATAAAGAGCGCCACGATGCCATCTTCAGGAAAGTGAGAGGGTATGTATCAGGGCTGGCTCGTTTCATCACGTGCAGCCATTAGCCACTCCCGTTCTATTTTAATTTAATTTTTTGGGAACTGTTTGAATTTCTGATTGTGAAAGCAAGCGACTGTTGCTTTCGCAATCCTCGGGACGAGGGAACTCTCAACATGTCTGGCCGTTGCAATCCCCCCTCTCCCACTTCCACTGTCTCTGCAGCATACTCAACAAGCTCACACCTGAGAAGTTTGACAAGCTATGCCTCGAGCTCCTGAACGTGGGCGTTGATTCAAAGCTCGTCCTTAAAGGAGTCATCTTGCTGGTGAGTTCACCTCCATGTCCCATGAAACCAAGTCAATTCAGTGAGAATATTCCAGGCACTCGGGTCAGATCACACACAGCCTTACTCCATGCCTGTTTCTGACCGCTGTTGTCGTTATTCTCCCTCATCAACTCATCTCCTGGGTCTAGATTGTAGACAAGGCCCTAGAAGAGCCAAAGTATAGCTCGCTCTATGCCCAGCTATGTCTGCGCTTGGCAGAGGACGCACCAAACTTTGATGGCCCTCCACCGGACATCCAAACATCCCAAAAGCAGAGCACAGTAAGTGCCCAGTCACGCTACGGTTATGCACTGGCCTGGTTTAATAAGGCTGCCCCTGTTGACGCCTGCATTGTATACTTAAAAAATCTACATGCATTGGACATTTGCCCATGAATATTTTCCTCCTATGACATTTTTGTTAAGGGCGGTGTTACCGTGTTGATCTGAAGTTTCAATGTTGTCATGGTTTTCTTCTTTTGTAGACCTTCAGAAGACTGCTTATTTCCAAGCTCCAAGATGAATTTGAAAACCGCACAAGAAACGTCGAAAGTGAGTTGTTCCCAAACCACAGCACATGCGCGGTCTCTCTCTCTCTCTCTCTCTCTTGAAATATCTTCCCAGTCACACTGTTGCCTACCGCCCGTGCCCAACACACTGTCCCCTCTCGCCCGCTTTCCCCTCCAGTCTACGACAAGCATGACGGCCCCCTCACCACCGAGGAGGAGGAGCAGCGGTGTATCGCCAAGAGCAAGATGCTTGGCAACATCAAATTCATCGGGGAACTCGGCAAACTCGACCTCATACACGAGTCTATCCTTCATAAGTGCATCAAAACAGTACGTCCCCCCCCCCCCCTTTAGCCACGAGTCCCCCTCCCCCCCTCCTCGAAGGGGTCGGGTGAAGTCTGCTTAGATGCAGAAGTGTTATTTTTTTTTGGGGGGGGGGGAGTAATTTGGCCCCCGTTGAGGGCAGAGTCCTGTTTTGAGTCTTACCAGCTTGTTTACTCTGCCCCTCTGCAGCTCTTGGAAAAAAAGAAGAGGGTCCAACTCAAGGACATGGGCGAGGATCTGGAGTGCCTCTGTCAGATAATGCGAACGGTGGGGCCTCGACTTGACCATGAGAAAGCCAGGGTGAGTCCCGTCTCCTCCATCCCTCCTCCTCGCCCTCCCAGGGGCTGGGCGCTGGCCCCCTCCCTCTAGCCTGTGAGGCCAAAGATGTCATAAGAGCTAGGAGAGGAGCCACATAGCTGCCGTCGTAGTCTGTCTCGAGCCAGACTCTAACCACGCTTGGTTGTTTTCATACATGTTAGTTCTAAAGCAAAGCTGAGGGCGTTAGTTGTATAGGTTTGACATGGACGGTTACACAAATCATGTATACAAAGAAAGAACAGGGGGGGGGGGGAGTAAGCTTTCAACTATCCGCCATCTGGGTTCAAAACCCTGCCCACCGCGGCTTTGTACAACTTTGTGTTCTGTCGATAGTGACATTATACATGTGCTGAGTATAGGTACAGTGGTTCCTGACTAATCCATCCTGCCCCCCCCCCAGTCTCTAATGGATCAGTACTTTGGCCGGATGAAGTCGTTAATGAGCAACAAGGAGCTGCCTGCCAGGATCCGCTTCCTGCTCCAGGACACAGTGGAGCTGCGAGACAACAACTGGATCCCCCGCAAGGCCTTCATCGACAACGGCCCAAAGACGATCAATCAGATCCGTCAGGATGCCGTCAAGGTGACACGGAAGGAGCCTGCCAGACAAATTGCTCTTTAGGAGTTAGCTTCTTCTTTTTTTTTTTTTTTTTTTGTCTTTTGTTGTTAGTAATGTTATTCATCCTTTCAGCGGCAGCGATAATTCAGTTGATCTGATGCATACACTACTAAACACAATGTTTATGTTCTGTGTGTATACTTTGCCGCATGTAAGCATGCACCATATCTCCTTACCCCAGAACACTACCGCCCTATATTTGTTGTTGTGCTTTTAAACCTCGCCGCGGTTACTCAGTGTTACGCAGTGTCCCAAATGAACTCATCCGGTTGCATGTCCTCGTTTCATCCCCTGCAGGATTTGGGTGTGTTCATCCCTGCGGGCATGGCTCAGGGGATGAGGATGGAATTATTTATGGAAGGCTCCTTCATGCCCAACCGCATGAAGCTGGACAGGGAGACACCCGGGGGGCTTGCTGACATGTTTGGACAGATGCCAGGTTGGTCGTGTGTTGGGATTCACTCTGAAGACCTGATCTGTGCGTCTATAGCTCGTCTTCATCTCCCGGTTGCCATGCGGGGATTCTTTTTGAAGTCTTTTTATGACTCCCTGCCGAGGCAAATGCAAGGCCAATGAAGGCTGTTTAGATTTTTATGATTATTCATATTTAAATGTGTTCAGTTTTTTTATATATATATATTTAAAAAAAGATATATATATACATATATTTTTTTTTTTCTGCCTTTACTAATCCCTGCCACCTCTGTGTTGGTCAGGTGGAGGGATAGGGACGGGCCCTGGTGTCATTCAGGACCGGTTCTCACCCACAATGGGACGCCATCGCTCCAACCCTCTCTTCAACGGCCACGGGGGCCACGGGGGCCACAATGCCCCCCAGCCCCCGTCTCAGTTCGACATGGGGGCCAAGCTCTTCATCAAGCCCAGCCAGGTCACCCCTCGTTCCCCTTCTCTTCTCGGGCTAACGCCGCTTCAGCCAATGAGCTGCTGCCTGTCCTTATATCCGCGGTGAATTGACCCGCGTATTGATTGTGTGCCCTTCCTCTCCGTCACAGGTGCAGAATCAGCATTTCCTCAACCAGAACCAAAACCACCAGGCTCAACAGCCGGTCCAGTCCAAGGACATGACCCCTCGGTTCAGCAAGAAAGGTCAACTCAACTTGGACGAGGTGGGTGGCCCCTGCGGAAAATCCAGCGCCAGGCGGCTGAATGTAGCCTGTTTGTTTGTTGTTGTTGCTGCTGAAAGAAAGCATGACTCATGCCCGGTGATTATGAAAAGACGCGTTATTCTGAGGAGTCCAACCGGCTTGCCAGTTCTCTCTCTCTCTCTCTCTCTCTCTCTCTCTCTCTGTGTGTCTCTCTTTTCCTTCCTCCCTCCTTCTCAGTCTTCTCCTCGTCCCCTCTCTCTCCTAGCCTCTCCTCCTCTGCTTATTCCCTCCCAACTGGCTACTGGTCCGTTGACTGCGATTATGAGATATGAGGGCATGAGGACCGTTGATCCAACGTGGATGTGTGGGGCACATGTTGGTGTTTTCTATATCCTAATGGTTTGCGGTGTTTTCCCACTGGGCACACCCCAACAGATCAGCCTGAGGCCGGCGCAGTCGTTCCTCCTCAACAAGAACCAGGCGCCCAAACTCCAGCCCCAGAACCCCACCATGAACCCCCACGGCAACCAGCCCCCCCGCACCCAGACCCCCCCACTGGGACAGGTACAGGCCCCTTTAACCCCCCCCCCCCACACACACACACACATGACTGGGCCCACTCGCGTGGAGGTACGGTCTGAGCCCGGTCGTGTACACGTGCCGACTCTTGTCTCTCCCCTCAGTCTCCACAGCTCGGCCTTAAAATCAACCCGCCGCACATCCAGGAGAAGCCTCAGAAGATCTGCAAGAAACCCCCACCTGCCAGGGAGGAGCTGTTGAAGATGACGGTACGTTCCTCACCGGCCTCCAGGCTCCCAGCTTGAACCCCTCCTCTAAATGATCTATATAAATCACATACATTTGTAAGAGTATCGGTGCACATATTTCCCCCCTCTCTAATCCTAAATGCTGTTGGATTTATGCATCTAATTCCTAAAACCTTCCCCCCTCCCTCAGGAAACGATTGTGACGGAGTACTTGAACAGCAAGAACCTGGCGGAGGCGCTCAGCAGCATTCGGGAGATGAAGGCGCCCAAGAACTTCTTGGCGGAGATGCTGAGCAAGGTGATCGTGTGCTCCCTGGACCGCCCGGACGAGGACAAGGAGCACTCCAGCACCCTCATCCACACGCTCCGCTCCGAGGGCCTCATCACCGGAGACAACTTTATGCTGGTATTGTACATGCGCGCACACGCACTTTTTTTTGCCAATGAACGTAGACGTGTCCACATGAATGCGATCAGCTGCCCAAGTTGCCCTGATTCCCCATGCCTAAGTGGCTTTCAAGTCTAAGTGTTCCACGGTTTCCCTTTGGACCGGACCGCGTAACTCAGTTTCCCCCTCCCCCAGGCCTTGATGTCCGTGCTGGACCAGTGTCCCAAGATCGAGACGGACGTGCCCCTGGTCAAGTCCTACCTGGCCCAGTTTGCGGCGCGCGCCGTCCTGGCCGAGCTGGTGAGCGTGGCGGAGCTGGCCCAGCCCCTGGAGAACGGCACCCACTTCCCCCTCTTCCTGCTCTGCCTGCAGCAGGCGGCCAAGCTGCGGGACCGAGACTGGCTCGCCGACGTCTTCCAGCAGAGCACGGTCAACATGCAGAGGATGCTACCCGGTAGGCCCTCCCTCCCTCACCCAACACCTGCATGTCTGGCCTTTTCTTGACGGTGCGTGGGCGAACGGACCTTGCACTCGTTGCCTGGGCGTTGAATTAGGCCGGTGTTGAAACTTCTTGACATGGCGACCTGAGCGTGAGCATGCGTGTTCACGTCCAGCTGTACATCTGTATGGCGGGTTGGGTACCTTAGCCTTTCAGCTTGGCTAAGCTTCCATCTCTTCATGGTGTGTTGTTGTGCATGTTGTATCCGGGGTCCACCACAGCTTCCTCCCCGGCTTGCTTTGTAACGGCGCTGCTCTGCTCCCCTGCCAGAGATCGATCAGAACAAGGACCGCATGCTGGAGATCCTGGAGGAGAAGAGCCTGGGCTTCCTGTTCCCCCTGCTGAAGCTGGAGAAGGAGCTCCTGGTGCAGATCAAGGCCGACCCCTCCCCCCAGACCATCTACAAGTGGATCAAGGACAACATCTCCCCCAAACTCCACACCGACAAGGGCTTTGTCAACATCCTCATGACCAGGTAGCTGCACACACTGGCGTCGTTTGAATGCTCGTGGGAAACATTCATTTAGTGGATTAACCAGAGAACGATGATCTAGCTGCCGTTAGGTCTTGGGATGGTACTGGAAGTTGTACTGAAAAGAAGGAAGTCACGCATGCACGTTTATTTTACTTGGTTTTGTGTGACCGCCATCGCTAACACCACCTCCTCATGGGCTCTCTATCGCTCTCTCTCTGGCCCACCCAGCTTCCTGCAGTTCATCTCCCAGGAGCTGGGCGTGGTGGAGGAGGACCAGGCCGCGCCCCCCAAGGAGCAGCTGGAGCAGGAGAAGCAGCTGCTGCTGGCCTGCAAGCCCGTCCTGCAGAAGTTCCTGCACGACCACACCCAGCTGCAGGTCAGCGCCCTGTACGCCCTGCAGGTGCACTGCCACGCCAGCGACTTCCCCAAAGGTGAGTCTCGAGCACGCCCTACCCCCGCCCAGCCTCTGAGGGCGTGTCTCTCGGTTCACACGCTGTCATGTTGCCGTTAACGTTTATCTGAGGTGCTTTCATGCAAGGCGAACTGGTGAAAAAGCCTTTAACCTGTCGACCCGCGTTTCAGGCATGCTGCTGCGCTACTTTGTCAACTTCTACGACATGGAGATCATCGAAGAAGAATCCTTCCTCGCGTGGAAAGAAGACATCACCCAAGAATTCCCTGGAAAAGGAAAAGCTTTATTCCAGGTATTGCCTTTCCCAGGCCTAAAAATAACTGTTAAAGAAAATCACGTTTCGTAGGAATTTGACATTTCCAGGCGCGTAACCTCACTCTTCGTCAACAACCCTTCCTTCCTGACAGGTCAACCAGTGGCTAACCTGGCTGGAAACCGCAGAGGAAGAGGAGTCTGAAGAAGAGGTTGAAGGCTGAGGCTACCACCCCCCCCACCCCCACCCCACCCCAATTAAACTCCTCCCTAACCACTGTTGCACGGCACTCAGCTGCTAATATCTCCAAGCTGAGAACACAGTATTTTACCAGGGCACGATGTGTTGCTTCCCTTTCTGCGCCCTCACCTTAGACCCTACACCAGGCTGAGAGGCAGTGGATGATGTTTTTGGTTGTTCCCCCCCTCCCCCCCTTTCCTCTGGTTGTCCCAATTGGCTGGATCTGGACGTTCACACCGGCTAGACCGCGTTTTGCATTGTAACAATGTAGATATAGTTCTGCCACAGCTCCTAAATCCTCCAGTATGGCTTTCCCAACGTTGATTAGCTGTCTTAACACCCTGAGAGAGAACACTTCTCGAGTATGTACACAAGGGCTATCCAGATGGTAGGATAGTGGCTCATATTTTCATGAAGGAAGTGTTAAGGTGGCTAGAAAGCAGTGGCGGCCCTGATGCGGTGAGTCTCCACAGTAAGCCTGCTGGAAAACCCATCCTTATCTTCTTTTCCAAACCAAAGTGCTCTTCACTGCCCGTCGCCAGCGAGGAGCAGTTGATATTCATTGTCCTGGAGAACCCATTTGGCCTGTCGAGGCAGTAGAGATTGAACCCCACTCGCTCTGGTAAACATAAGTGGTCGCAGTATTCATCCTATAAATCTTAAATTGTCCTAGAAACTGTAATCATTGGTGTGCTGCCGAAATGGTTTCCATTAAGTTGTCTGTGTTTCTACCTCCTAGTAGATGGTGTATTGTGCCCAGATTAAGAATTATTTTGGTGAAAAAAAAAAAACATTGCAAGCCCAAGACTGGTATTCTGGTCTAACCTGCAGGTCCTTCTGTAGGACCCACTTTTGTAGTTATCAAGTATTAGAATTAAGGAACCTAAATAAATGAAATGATTGGACATCTCTTCTAAACCCTTTACCAATGATGTAACGTACCTTGGGGCAGGTTTAGGAATATAATATCCTCCTGAATATCGAGTGATATTTGACCTTGTTCTGTTTGCAACTTTAAAAAAATCAGAATTGTAACCAAGTAAGTTTTATCCTGTCTTTTTTTAATTGCCGAATTAAAGTTGACATGATTGTTGTTTAAATTCTTTTGGTGAGCTTCCCCTTGCAAAAAGACGATTTTTTGAACGTTTTTTACGATGGTTTGTTGCTCTGCGAGACCAGTCACTCCCCTGTGCTCGAAAGCCATATATGTATTTGTGAAGAAGCATTTTGCATTATGTTCTACGGTTGTATTCAATTTCAGTGTTCTCTATTGCTAAACTTTCAATAAAGTCCAATACTTAGAGCAGGATAGTCTGCTCTGTCAAGGTGGCCACTGACAGTTTAGATCCCAGACTATTTGTTAAATCTGCATATCCTATAGGCTACAGACAACTGATATGCAAACTTAAAAAGGAATCATCATTTGGTGGATGGGAACTAGATTGAGCCGTTTCTGTATTCTTTAGAAAGCATTTGCTGGTTTGGATGTACAGCACAAATGTTTTATACATCAAATATCTTGCCTTCTACAGAATCACTTTTTACATGCATGCGGGACTTGCATGTAAACAATTTTATTTCAAGTTCAACAAGGAAAGCGGTAGACACTGGGTTACAAAAACTCGTTTAGTTAGTTCCATTATTTAGTTTCCGTATCTTTAGTGTTAACGAACCAGGGACATAATATTCCATCATTCCTCATCGGTGGGTATCCAGAAGTACTCGACCACCTTCCTGCCTCTCCGTGTGGGGCTGGCCTCATGCATGTCCCCTGCCATAGGAGCGAGATCTGAGAAGTGGGAAGGGCCCTGATCCTTACCCACACGTGGGGCAGTGACCCTGAGCATGGTCCTAGAAAACACACAAAACATGAGGGTTTTCTGTCAATGTCTTCAAGTTGACCGTGAGTAAACGAAAAGAGATCACTAGGCTTCAATGTACACCCAATCAGAGTTTCATATACGCTGTGGAAGCCGACAGTGGTGAATCACCAGTACTAGGTTTCATATACACTGTTTAAGCCTACACAACTGAAATCTCTTCAGTCTCTTCATGGTCAATCTCTTCATGAAATCTCTTCTGTTGTAGACAGGTTTAATCTGAGGGGGAGGTTGTGGATGTATGGGTGTTTGATGTGAATGTGGTTACCTGGACGGGCTCCTGTCGGCATCCTCAACTCCAGGCTCAGGTGTGGAGATGTACACAGGGTCCCCTTCCTGAGGGCAATTATTTGTTATCGATGTTTGTTGTAAAAGATCATTTTGTTTCATGTTTTCATATTTGTAGATTGTAGCTCTCTTACTGTAAAATTCCTTGGAGTGCCATCCTGATTTTTCAGAATTTTCACTCTCTGGTCACTCTCAGTCATGCACAGAAAATAGCTCTTTATATTGGCTTGACACTGTAGGGAAAACAACATAACACAATAGAAACTCAGAAATAAAGTAGGAATAAATATATACAAATGAAAGTCCTGATCTGAAAGTCTTGATATTAAGTTTGATGATAGTCAGTGTGTAAACCATAGGTGGCAAAACTACCTAATATATTATTTTTGCAGGCATACTGTAGCAGTGAATAAACACATAGCGTCAGAGGAGAGTCAAACAGGGTTCCCACGCACAGCTTTGTTCTGCCGCTGAGACTTCAGGTCCTCCTGAGCTCTGAAGATGTCCGTCAGGTTCTGGTGCTTCTCCCTCCAGCCCAGACACTCGGCCGTGCGCTCCTGCCTCTCCCTCTCGGCCACACGGCGCTCCTGGTCGGCCTCCAGCTGAGCTCTCTCCGCCCTTTCTCTCTGCTCCTCGGACGTCAAGGCCCGCCTCCTGGTGCTTACTTCTCTTTGTAGTGGAAAATACAATACACAGAAATGCCTTCAAACCCCCCTGATGGATGTGTCTTGCCGGGACGTTTGGGCTACAAGAACCACATTTCTCCATACAAAAAACTGTTGACAATGAGAGCCTTATCCAAACCAACAATTCCCTCTTTTGCCCATATATAATAAGGTTCATATAATATGAACTAAATGATATACAATAGTTGCTCAATATCATCTGGTACCTAACCTATACATATCACTGTGCACAGCAAAGTTGGGGTTAGGCCATAGCTTCTCCCAGGAGGAAACCGATATCCTTGTTTGGAAGGGGCCGAGTTGCCCAGTGCGCATAAATGTCACCTCTAGTAGCCTAAACCACCGGGGTCAGTTTACATAAAATCCCCATGGGCATTTTAACCCTATAACCCAAGGACAAACCCATGCCAACATAACATGAAAAAGTGGCGTGTGTGATTTCGGATAAATCTACAGGCCAGGTAATCTACTACCACACAAACACCTGACTATGCTAAGAGGTGGTTTGACCACAGGGAGACGCTAGTGCAATATTTTGCTTAAATTGACACCAAACTAGCACTGCGCCTCCGGATTGTGACTGACACCCTCGACTGCGCTCCCACACCCATTTCGGCGAGAGCGATGTCATGGTGAGCTGGTAAATCAGAAAACTTGCCCGTGCAGGCAAGAGAAAAACCACCTTGCACCCAACGAAATGATCCCTACTGGTCTAGACAGAACAATTTCAACACTTGCTCAACATGCACAGATTTTTTTACATTTACATAACGTTGTAATTTGTATCAATTTTCTATATATAGGCCTACAATGGGTATGTGTTTACAGTGTGTATGTTACACACATACAATGCCCTTACTTTTCTTTGATCTTCACATTCTCTTCAGTCAGTTGTCTCAGCTTGTGCCTGAGCTCATTCCTCTCACCCTCCAAGCTCTGGTTTTCCCCCAATAGAGTGTGTTTCTCCCCAGACACCCTGTCCAGTTTCAGCTTGGTCTCAAAGTAGTTCTTTTCCGTTTTGGCCAGTAGAAGCTGAACATCTGTGTGCTGCAGGAGGAAAACGGTAAGTCACCAACCAGGACAGTTCAAATCAATTCAACTATTCTATATTCCATTGAAACAGCCCCAAACTGGAAACTGGAGACATACTGCACATGCACTGTAGCACTTACATTGGAGACAATATCCTCTCAAGGGAACTCCCATTGACTCACCAGGCATGACTGACCTCAGCCAAAGTATGTATACTGTTACACATGCTGCTCTGCTACAGTTACCCTAATGATGCTAATCAGTTATGCTTCGAGAAGGAATGATTAAAACTGACCCTTAAGAGTAAACCACCCCAAAATGTAGGGTAATTTCTGTGTTAGGTCATGCGTGTGTTTGTGAGAAGGTTTGAGTGTGTTTTTTTTTAAGGGACCACCTCTTTTTTGAGTTGCTGCAGTTCCTCACTGAGCTTGTTCATGCCAGCCTGTGCCTGCTCCCTTTCCTGATTGCTTCCCAGCGCCCGTGCTTCTGCCAGGGCCCGGCTCGTCTCTGCTTCACCCCGAGACATATCCGCCTCATCTGCGGCCCGGGAGCACAATGTCGCCCTCTGTTGGCTAAAATACACCTTCTGCTTCAACTAAAGAGATCACAGTGGTTACGTTAGGAACATGAAGGTAAGGTCATGCAATATGTTTGAGATCTGATGGTTCACAACCCCATTATATAATATTGTATGTACTGTGTAATACATGTATATATAATACTGTGTATATTACAGCTGGATTGTAGTTCTAGTTTCAAGGTGACATTTTATACTGAATCCACATCACAGGTTGTCTTTGAACAGGGTTTAAAACAGCAACAGTGACAGTAATAGTTATCTGCACTGAGATTTGGTCATACTTTGTTAACGTGCTTCAGTGACAAAAGAGCAGAGGTCGGCGTGGAGTGGGTAAGAGGCTGATTCTACACGTACCTCCTTGACCTGGGCCTGGAGCTCCTGGTTGAGGTTCCTCAGGTTCCTCATGGTCAGCTCGTTCTCTGTCCTCATCATGATTCTTTCCATGTGAATCTCATTAGACAAGTACTTGTTCTCTTTCCTTAGATCCTCACATTCCTGTGTGTGAATTATAACATTGGGCTCCTACTAAACAATGACTGTACATATTTTTTTGTTCATCGTATTGCTAAAATAATAAGAGCACGCTAGCCTGACGCCGAGTTTCACAGGCAAGAATGGCTTTGTCCGGACATCAATATTTTCTGGAGCACTAATCACATTGCCAGCGCACTTATCAATGGAGTTGATATTTGGATGGGACACCAGCGTGTGCAGCACACACATCTCTGACTGCTCACCTTCCTCTTCCTCACCAGCTCCCCTTGTAGGTGGTTGATCTGGAGGAAGGAACCGCTGGCGCTCAGGGCGCTGAGTGGTCGAACTGCCCGCACAGGCCTCCGTAACGGTCTGGAGTGGCCCTTAATCACCCCCTCCTCTGCTCCGTCCCTTGACGCCTCCGTCCCAAACTTCGGCCCTCCTCCTCCATTGTCATTACCGTTGCTGAGTGAAAATGACTTATATAGTCTGCTGTCCATAGATTGCTTCCATCCGGGTGAAGAAAGAGTTTGTAGGTCGCCGTGCGACTTAGCTCTCAGCGCCATGTTTACACCCGGTTTAGTCTGTTTTCACCTGGTAATTTCGGTCCCGAAATTTCTGTAAAAGGGATGGAATTCGGAGTTATGACCTGTTTTCTTCGTTACCTGTACAGTGAGTAACCACTACTGTCTGTATGACACAAGTAGAGTCTTGTCAACGGCGCAATGAATTAAATATTGACGAAGTAATGTGATAGGTCTTCACGAGGGACGGAAGAGAAACAGGACTCTGTCATGGTGTTGCTGCACAATCTTCCGTAGAGGTCCAGCAAAAACTTGGTGTCGGGTGGTTTGCGCTTGTTGTCTCTTTTGCAGCAGAAGAAATACACAAAAGCAAAAAAACTATAATCGCACGAAATCCTTTCTATAACACCTTAGCCTACCTCCAAATGAACTTCATCCTACCTCCAAATGAACTTCACCCAATAATTAATTAATACATGTTTCTACCAGTGCCTACTGTATTAATAATATAACTTGTAATTATAATGGATAATCTGTTCTTCTCGGGTTCTCCTCATCTACCTCGCTAGGGACGGGTGACTGACTAGTTATCCTTACAGAGCCATTCTCATGTCTACACTTGAGATGTATTATTCACACCTTGCCTCAGCTGAAAGTAAGACAAGCTCCCTTCACTCCCTTTCTTCCGTTACTAGCATAATGTGTGAGGATACTGCCACATTAATAGTAATTGGTAGTAGACAAATACAATACAGAACTGACAGAAGATTGTCCATAAGCCCAGACAAAGAAGCTATCTGTTTTAGGCCCTCTCCTTTTTAGGCCTCTATGAATTATTATCCATGGTCTTGTCACTCTACCCTATAAAATCATTTGAAACCTCAACAACAACTTTTCACCAGACACCTACAGTAACTCACCCATAATTAGGCAAACCTTATGCACTGTCTGTGACATTTGCATGACCATCCCACAACAAATTCCAATATCCAATACTCAATGACCCTTTTGTCTTTCCAGGGGGAGATATTGAATGTGTTTGCTGAGATGGAAATCTCCCAATCCAAAGATGGAAAAACATCCTCGACTCAGAGAAAGCCCTGGAAACGGTTTTAAAAGATTACCTTTTGCATTCTCAGGAACAAGAGGACATTTGCGTCACTGTTGACGTATGATGAGCTTTGATGACCTGCAGCTCCATCTTCCTCACTGACACACTTGGCACAATGGGAATAGGGGTTGAGGCTAGCGAGACACTGTACAATGGAGAGACGAGTTTGCAGGACTCAGGAGCTTCATATTGCGTGTGAAAAGTTCTGCACGTGACTTGTTAATGGGCCCCATAGTAAACATTACTTCCGACTTTAAACAATGCATGTCAGCAAAAATCTGCTGTGGGACAAGTAATCTGTAATCACAGAGTGAGATCCTGTTGGATGTTGCTTTCAGGGATACGCAATAACACTTAAAAAAAAAAAAAAAGAAGCTAATCGAAAAGTTTGCAATCTGAGGGGTTGTTGAAGACACCCAGAAGATAACTGTGTTGGGAGAGGGGGAGACAGAAAAAGAGCAATACATTTTAGACCACAAAGACTGTAGGAGGATATCCTGTAGTGTACTTCAATTTTAAAAAGTATCCTTCCAAAAAGGAAGTTGCCTCTCATTTTACTCATAACGCTCTCTGAAGTACTTGGCTTACTGTGTTGCTTTGTCAGTGGTTAATATGCACACAATTGCTTAATTTGCCATAGTAAACTTGTTTTACACAATGTCATTTTCAGGTGGGCTCTAATGTGGGAAAAAAGCACAATAATGGTGCTAACACACTTAATCTTGTGCCAACTACTTTTTTCATGAACAGCTACATGAAACATGAAGCTTTCATTTGTACAGCTACATGAACAATATGTAGCTGTACAGACTGTATTCAGGAACAACAGCTTGCAGTTCCAGACCTACTCTCATTGTGTGGTAGAGGTGTGTGGCCTCTGATGGAGGGGCACCCTGCAGATTCATCCCCTACTTCCTGTTTACTCTACCCAGTGTCCATTCTGTCACGGCCTCACTGATGGATGTGCAGTCATGTTTGCAGAAATAGGCTCTTTCCTTCACAAGAAAATGTGGTTCCTCCCTGCGTTCTACAGCATTTTTTGAGTGTTTACCAGTTTAACAATGGCAAGGTTCTGGCTCTTTGCAGGAATATTTCTTACTCTGGTTGTCTATACACTGCCATTTAATCATAGTCAAATAACAGGTAGGATACTTGATGTGTTTAAAAAGTTAAAAACTGTATTTTTTATCCATATGCAAAGAACATGCATAGATGCAGTTGTTTTGCTTTTATTTGATTAGATAAATGTGGTAATATTGTAGATATATAGCAGGAGATTTGAAATTGAATACTTGATAATCACTTGATGTTTCATCAGTTGTAATCAGAACAAATACATTATATTTATTTAAGGTGCATTTGATCATTACATTATTGCCATTTCGGTACAGTTCCATTTACATATGAAAATAGGTGCTCCCCAGTTATTTGACAGTATTTACGAATACAACAATATATGATGCAGGTCTATTTACAGTTGCATATGTTTCTCTTTGTAATTTAACAATGTCAACGAGCTTATCACTGTTTCAAATAATTGGTGTTTTGAACAAATATTTTATTATTGTCAAACTCTGTCTTCCTTCTGAAGTTTTCCCAGAGTCTGGTGGGAAAGCAGAAGTTTTCATGGTCTCTGTTGGAGATAAGTATGCCTTCAACATGTCTCAGGCTCAAGCCGTGTGCCTGTTTCTGAACGCCACTATAGCCACCAAAGCACAGGTTGAGAAGGCACTCAAACATGGACTGGAAACATGCAAGTACGCTGAGATCGACTAAACAGTGTTGGAATATAAAAGTGTGAATTTGTAACTCTTGAAACTGAATAGAAGTACATGTTCCAGATACAGTATCTTGTTAAGATTCTGCCAAAATCATGCAATAAGTATGCATGGTAAAGAGATGTGTGGACGTGTTAATTTTTTTAACATTTTCTAAGAGAGACATCAAATTTGACATTTCATCATCTCTATTATTGTTCATAATGAGGAAAATCTGCAAAAATGCAATCTTTCTCCACAGCATATAGTTGGTTAAAAAGTGTTTCAGAGCAAATCATTATGTAATGCTTTATTTCAGGATCTCATCTACTTGACTCATCTGCCAAGGGCACTGCCCTTGGCAGTTGCCAAGGGCAACTGCCAAGGGAGTCAGGTGGCTGAGCGGTGAGGGAATCGGGCTAGTAATCCGAAGGTTGCCAGTTCGATTCCCGGTCATGCCAACTGACGTTGTGTCCATGGGCAAGACACTTCACCCTACTTGCCTCGGGGGAATGTCCCTGTATTTACTGTAAGTCGCTCTGGATAAGAGCGTCTGCTAAATGACTAAATGTAAATGTAAATGTAAACTCCTGATATACGACGGAAATATAAATTATATACATTTCCAATATAATGTCATTCAAACAGATTTGGCTGGATCCATGAACAGATAGTGGTCATCCCTCGCATCAGAAGGAATGTAAAATGTGGTCAGAACAAGACTGGGGTGGTGCCATGGAATGTGCCTGGAAATAAAATATTTAGTGCCTTTTGTTACAAACCTGAAGGTAAATAGTGTTTGGCAAACAGTTCTAACATGATATACTGTCAATTCTGCTGTCATGTTCTGGTCTTGTGTATTTTCTCAAAAAAGAATTATGAGTCAAAATACTTGTTTGTATGTACTGTATATTTTCTCCTCTGCTAAATATTTAGAAACCCCAACAACTCCAGAAGTCCCAGCAACAAAGTCAACAGCATATTCAACATCAACTCCTGCTACAACAACTGCCCCTCACCTTGTTAAGTCTACACCTAAAGTCCCTGTCCTCACAAAGTTGACAACTCAAGTCTCAAACATTTCTCTCACTGCCTCAACTGCCTCTCCCTTGGCCAAATCAGCGTTCTCAAATGGCATCATCTCCACTGATTCATCATCTCGCTCTTCCCTTTCCTCCACCATCCCACTCCCTCACTTTCTCATGACCTCCTCTGACTCTCTTTCTCGCTCTGCTTCCCCAAGAGTTTCTACACCCTCTTCTGACTTGTCCTCCATTTCCTCCCCTTTTTCCTTAACCAACCAAACTGGGATGCCTGTATTTTCAACGACTATGATTTCCTTCCATGAGTCTCCCTTCGGAGGTAAGTTACTCTAAGTTGCTCTGCAGGACAAGTTTTTTTTTATTATCAGGTTGGTGGTATATTCTTACATGCTGATAAGGCTTTTCTTGTTCTTCTCATATTCTTGGACTTCCAGCATTATCTACTACGTTCCTCACCCTAGCTATAATCCTCCTGCTCCTGGCTGCAACAGCTGCAGTGTGGTTCTACAAAATGTGAGTCTTGTGTCTTGTTGTCTACGTTGTATGACTGCAGAGACCACAGCAAATTCTGATCACTAAATCTATTTATGACTGGAAATGTGACCCAATGTCATGTGTCTCATAACATTCTCAGGATGTTAGAATTGGGATTTGAAACTTCAAAACCATAACTTTACATTGTACCACCTCACTCTTCATGAAGGAACAAGAACGTGTTTCCATTTTGGCCCCGAAGACATCTGAAGGACGACATTGAGACAGAGATGTGGAAAAACACAGACAGTGAGATGGACCTACACAACCAACCTAAAGAGGAGGGAGTAGGAAACAGGAAGTACTCCAGTGACTTCGCCATCCACATTAATCCAAAGACAAAGCAAACACCCCATAACAGCAGTTAAGTTTTTGCAAGGGAGTTTTTTTGTGTTGGCAAAGACTTCCATTCATGCATTGCAAATACATGTGCCACAAACTACAATTACTGTACTTTTCATGTTTATTTTCTACTGTGTTAAAGTTGTGTTCATTTATTATGTTACGGATGGGATTTTAATTAGGCTATCCATGTTTCCATTATTTCAATATTTAGGATCCTTTCATTTCAACATTAAAAATATGTTTGTGTTTCTCAAGATACCTCAGCATCTGTTTATTTCAGCATGTCCTCATTCCATTATCAGATATAATATATCTAAGGGGCTTCTTAAACTGCAGCCGTGATCGGTCATGCAAAATAATAAACAATTTTTGTTAAATTCTAAGATATTGTAGACCTAGCCATGAGTTTTTTTTTTTTAACAATATGTATATTAGTTGTTTTTTTCTCTCCAGGTAATTAAGTACAAACAAACAAATAATAGGAGTAGGTAAGAAATTATGCCAAAATGAAATAAGCCATGAGTTAGTTGAGCAAAATTGAAATGTGTGTCCTCTAATGGTGTCCAAAGCCTCAGTTCTGACAACAATGATCAGTCAATAAATAGGCTACTGTTAGTTTCCATATGCTTGAGATTAGTCTGTCTGTGTGCTAAAAAGATAATATACAGCCAATACATAGTAGTGGATACTTTGCACTGTTGGGAACTGGTTGGATTTGTAGTAGGTGACCTATTTAGAAGTTTAGTTAAGTTACATAAAAAGAACAATATCATTGATATTTAATGATGCCTGATAATTTCCTCTATAACTTTTTATCATTGCTTTATGCCCATATGAGGATATTTATGAATTGAGAACATGGTTATGTTAAATCGCATTTCTATGCATAGACGTCATCATGAAGATTTGCAAATCTATGTTGCTACATCAACAGGGTAGAGGGTTGTGTTTATAAAAATAAAATCGGCAGTAGCATTTGCCAGAAAAATAAAGAAGACTTCAGATGTAGGCTACTTCATGGTAACGTCATCAAAGAGCGCCAGTCTGTCAACAAACTGACAACTCACTCTTAAAGGTGTCCGTTGAATGTCTACTATATCAGATTGAATAGCTTGCTACACATCGATGTAGAGAGAACCACACCAGGTAATTAAGAAAGCTGGCTTTATCAAAGCGAGACTTGTTTTGTGTGATGACACTTTAAAATATGTGTATTTGTTTTTAGCTTGCTTAGCTAGGCTATAGTATCTAGCTAGTGGGTAACACGACACCATCTAGACTAACTATGAAAATACATGCCCTTATTAATACCGCATGCTGTAACTACCACGTTGCCAGTTTGGCAAATCGAATATGATAACCATCTTAGTTTATTAGAGTTTATTTAACTACCCACTATAAAGTGAAAGTTGTGCTGCTTCCGAACCTGTTACGTAATTGTCATGACATCATCGTCGTTAAAGCTAGTGTTGTTGCTTGCTTTTGCTTTTGAAGACATCACATCTTAATAAGTAGTATGGACTACAGCTCCTATAATCCGATGCAATTGAAAAGCCTGGCCACACGTACGATTCAGTTAAATTATCTGTATTCATCTCAAATTCAAGCAGTCAGGTAACTGGAAGACACAGGTAAAACAAACAAAACCAAAAAACAACAACTGTGATTAGCTTAAAGTAAAAAACAGAGTTGAGGTGATGACATGACATTGTAATATACACACAATAGTAGCACCGAAATATAACAAATGAAGCAATTCAATCTCCCTATCTATACAACATAGACTATTTGTATACATACATTTGCACTTGGTGGAAATATTAGGCTAAAGCACAAAATGTCCCTTTAGACAATTCTGTGCTTCAAACCATGGAGAAGGCCCATCATTTAGGGTCCCAATCCTTATCAGTACAGTATGCATTTCAGATCTGTATCTATCTAGGTACATGGCAAACAGACTTGGTTTGACAGACACTGGTCAAATGTCTAACCCACGAGTACTCATTTTGCAAGGGTAAACTTGCGACTGCACATGCCTTTCACCTTTAGCAAAAAGATTGTAATTAACTTGTAACTCATAATTGGATTGAAGACCCAGTGTCTACAGGCAAAGTGTGCATTCTCTCCCCCCAGGCCGCCCTGTTCTTCTGCCACAGAGCTGTAGTGTGAGCTGGGCTCCGGCTGCAGGGATGGGCCAGCAGCTCTCGGGCCAGACGATGATGACCCGTCTACCTGAGAAGCTGGTGAAACACGCAGGACTGGTGCGCGACAGCAGCTACCTCACCTACGATGAGTTCCTGGGCAGAATGGCAGAGCTTAATGACGTGTAAGAGCTGGCGTTTTGTTTGATATCGCGTAAAAGGACATTTTGTTTTGATAATGTTGACGTGTGCCTCAATCGAAATGGCGATGAAAAAAGAGAAACGGTCTTTTACTGCTGATTTAATGTTATGACATCGGTGACAATGAGTGGGGGTGTGTGTTTGTAATTCTTTTTTTTGTTGTGACCTCAAAATGATTGAATGAAGCCAAGGATATAACGCCAAATTCTGTTTACAAAAATTGTTTTTGGTGTGCGTAGGACTGCTAAACTGGCTGCTGGACAGCCGAAGCACCTGCTCTTTGAAGTCCAGACAGGTTCGGATTCCAGCGCTCTGTGGAAAGTAGCTGTGAGAATAGTCTGTACCAAGGTGAGTTGGCTAGGATGAACTGTTTGCTACAGAAGGGTGTGTGTGTGTGTGTGCGTGTGTGTATCCGCCTGTCAGTATGTCCTCATGAGAAAGAGAGTGCCTCCATGGTTGTGTGACTGCGTTAGTGTGTGTGCCAACGTGTGTGTGTGTTTACATGCTTCAGTGTGTGGCTTCCCATGCTCTGGCAGATAAACAAAGAGAACGGCATGGTGGAGGCTTCACGCATCATGAACTTGTACCAGTTCATCCAGCTGTACCGGGACATCACCAGCCAGGCAGCTGAAGTGTTGTCAGCAGGGGTCGCCAGCGAGGGGCCCTCCGGCCAGCTCTCTTCGGCAGAATCCTGCCAGGCCAGCATGTGGATGGGCAGGTGAGAAATAACATTACCTTATGAATTGTAAATACACAAATATGTGCACATCTCTGAATGGCTGTTAGTCACAGTGTTCATATCCCCCCCCCCCCCATGTGTATTTTTTTCTCTTTTGTGTATTTGTGTGTCTCTTGTGTTGTTTGTGTTTCCCTGCAGAGTTAAACAGTTGACTGACGAGGAGGAGTGCTGTATCTGCATGGACGGAAAAGCTGACCTCATCCTTCCTTGCGCACACAGCTTCTGTCAGAAGTGCATTGACAAATGGTAAAGACACATACACACAGACACAAACACTCCAACCATATTGTAATGAAGTCGTGTCTGTCTTCATTGTTTAGTCTGCGCAAACACATTAGAGTTACTGTAGTTTTGTGTGTTTGTGGACCATAAGAACGGTTCTAACAGTATGACAACGATTAGTGCCAGGAAACTGTAATATCCAGCAGACTCATTGATAAGATGTAAATTCTGGAGAAGGCAGGCCGGAAAGAGTCACGACAAAGTAAAGGAGTTGACTTGGGTTTATTAGTCGAGCGGCCCGGATCAAACAATCAGTTCAAGACGAGCTGATGGCATGAGTGAAGACTCTATTACAAGAGTGCTTAAATACATGAGTTGGACAGTACAGATATAGAATGCACAGAATTGCTTCCTTAACGGGTCTTCAGTGGTCAGTGTATTGACACACTAGAACGTTCAACAGGTGAAGTGGTCGTTAATCACATAAGCCTTATTTGTACATGATTTTCCTTACTGTCTCCCCACTGTCTAGACTGCATGCTATATTCTGCTCAGAGGGGGCCTCGCTGCATGACCTCTTGACCTTACAGAGACACAAGCTGTACATGTATCCAGAAACTCTGCCTTACACTCATTTACTGTCATGTGAAAAACGATGCCTTTAAAAAAAAATCTTAAATGGAGATATTCTCTTGTATTGCAGGAGCGGACAGAGCCGAAACTGTCCAATATGTCGCCTGCAAGTGACAGCCGCCAACGAGTCGTGGGTCATGTCTGATGTACCCACTGAGGAAGACATCGCTGGTTACATCCTCAACCTGGCAGACGAGGCAGGCCACCCGCACATACCTTAAGCTCAGCACTAAGCCACTTTAACCGTAGAGACAGAGTTGTGTCAGTGTAGTGCTTATTGAGGTTCAAGAACTTTGGGTGCAGTGGATTCCGATTTCCTGGTGTGATGTAACCAATGGACTGTCTATAGAAGTGCAAACCCCTCCCATACATCCTACCCGATCATTGAAATCAAATGCACCTGAATCACTTGAGAATAAGTCGTGTTTTTAGCCGGGTTTAGAGACAAATCGACATTGTGAATGGTTTTTCGGTTTGGAAATATCCCGTTAGCGCTGCCTTTCTTCCTGCTGCGCTGTGTTCTCCACTGTATGCAATAACTACTGGCAATGTATCACTTTTGAGTTATCCTTTTTGTACATTTTCTATAGTTTCAAAGTCATTTTTACCTGATTTCTTTAAAACCTACATGTGGATATAAACTTCCGAGGTATCTGTCCTAATCTAAAGTGTACTGCATTGTCATGGTTTTTGGTTGCCTGGTTATTCAAACTTTTATAAGTAATTGCACTTTGAATTCTAAATACCAGTAGATGTTTTGTATACAATTTAAGGCAGCTTTTGGAACTGGACACAAAACTGTCTAGAAACACCTAAATCTATCGTGATCCATTTTCATTATACATTGTATTCTATTGGTTCACTTTCAGCACCTGTGATATGTGATAATTGACTTCATGGATACTTTAATTATGTTCAGATTGACAATTACATTATCTTTATACAAAATTAAGAGATTATTTCCTAATTTATGTTTCTATTTCTTTTCATGGCATTGAAATGATTTACTGTACTTTTTTTACAAATATGAATGAAATGGATGGATTTCCATCTAACAATTACCTAATAATTATATTAAAAAACATGGGGGAATTAGGTTTAGGTAGAAAAACAAGATGCTTTGTGTAAACATATGATTATACAAAAGAACCTTAATTATAATTTAATGCAAAAAAGAAAGAAAATTATACAAATATATATAGATATAGTTACATTTAGTCATTTAGCAGACGCTCTTATCCAGAGCGACTTACAGTAAGTACCGGGACATTCTCCCCGAGGCAAGTAGGGTGAAGTGCCTTGCCCAAGGACACAACGTCATTTTGCACAGCCGGGAAGCGAACTGGCAACCTTCAGATTACTAGCCCGACTCCCTCACCGCTCAGCCACCTGACTCCTGATAGTTCAAACATCTATAGGTATAGTTCACATATCTATAGGTAAATAGATCTTTTAAAAATGATAATTAAAACCTAGGGATGGTTTCTGGTGTTTTTTTTGTTTTTTTACTATGATTTAATCATAGTAAAAAATTTGCAACAGGTGTAACAAATAAAAACACTCATATTTGAATTTATGTACAACACTAATGAGCTATTCAATGTTTTTCATACAACTCTTGTGCACAGAAAATATTTTGCTGCCACTTTTCTAGGTTGTAGCATCTACTTTTTACCACTGTGTGCAAGCAACCTCTGCCTTGATTTGTTGGTAAGAAATATCCAAGTATTTCACTGTATATTTTAGAACTTCAATGCTGAAAGTGACCATTAAAGATATAAAACATAATCCACATCATTCCTAATTGCTGTGTTATGCCTAATAAATAAATAAATATCCACTGGTGTTTTCTTATGATGAATTACAAGAAGGTGCACTGTCTATTTTCTGATTTAAAAGTACATTTCTAGAATGAAAGGACAAAGGCAAAGGCACATTCTTTAGTTACCAATTTATTGTATGTAAAAAAATGTAACACCCCTGTTCATCCTAAATATAATAAAGTGAAGATGTAAACATTTAAACATGGCATACTTTGGGACAGTGAATCATTTCAACGGTTAAAGGCTGGTTGAGCTATTTTCCTATATGCTCTCTTAAAAAGGATCCATACGTGCCCATGTAATGACCAAGCTAAAATCTCTAAGTTCCCACACAGAAATGGACACAACCCACCATGTGCTTCGAAGACAAGCTGAAGGGGGCAGTGTCTCATTACAATTCAGTATATGGACTTCCCATTCACCAGCCCAGTAAACATGCTAACAAAAAACTAGCTTCTGAAAGAATATTTTGCAGGTGAACAGAAGCTAACTGGTAGTGCATGCTCCTGATAAAACCAGTTAAATGGATGCCCAGACAGGACAATTTGTGTACATGCAGTTTGTTTGCCATGATGGTTCAAAATTGCACTGCTGGTTCTGTTTGGTCTACACAGCCTTATTTAATATGGTGCTCTTTCCATTTGTCCAAAATCCCACTTCCTGGGGGATAATAGCTGACCTAATGGTACTTGCCAACATCTCAGCTCAGCAAGACATTTTTTGCACCTTTCCAATCATGTTTGATCAGATTGACCTAACAGAGGGGAGGAAGGATACATGTTGAGAGGATCATAACAGGATCCCAGAGCTCGACATGTTTTAGACTACTGTTTCTGTGACACAGGCTGTGACATGGCCAGTGCGGCGGTGGCCTCCGTCTTCACTGCTTCCACCAGGAAGCTGAGCTCATTGCACAGAGTCTCGTGGCGGTATGCCAAGCGTATTTGCGCCACATTTGTCCTACGGATATCGTTGCCATCTGGTCCATCCTTCAGGTAGTTCGGACCAAGGAAGTGTTTCTTTTCCTTTTGAGAGAGGAAGAAAAGAGGTTAAGGATGTAAGGTTTCTAATGTGTGAAAACAACATAGGCTGCTCAAGAATGTTCAAAAACATAATCAGGTGGTGGCTAATGATAGCTGTGTTATGTTGATAAGTAATATGAGAGGGGTGAAAAATGTGTTCTGGTAAAAGGGCTCTTGGCTTCATAACCTGTCAAAATTTCAAAATAATCATTCTAGCTCATTCTGGCAAGATCTTCCTGAACCGAGAGCTGCACTTTTCTTCATTGACAGTGAGTGCATACACGTTGCTGGTAAAACAAGATAGATAAGTTTATGAGATAAGATAGTTGAATAAAAAACCCTGACAGTTCCAAAGGGCAGGATTCTGACTCATCACACAGTACCTGGTGAGACAGGCCACTCTGCAGCACACTGTTCCTGGCAATCTCACACACATCACAGGTACTCAGTTTCCACAGCTGGGCTGCAATGGCATATTCCTCCATCAGAGCCTCCTACAGCAGGTTAAAGAGAGACATGGCATTAACATGATAATTATATTTGTGGAATATACAGTATTTTGCACCTTTTACACTCTCTGAATATCAATTTCCACTAATACTTCAATTGCAACATAATTATATATTTTTAATTAATGTTTGAAGTATTAAGTACATCCTCTCATATACACCTGTCTGGCATGATACATTATTTTCCGTCAGGGGAATTGTAACCTTTTGTGGTTCCATGGTGTACAAAACAGTTGTGAAGGGTTTAAATGAATCAGCTACAAGCTTTTGACTCATACTTGAAATTAATAATAATAAAATGTAAATAGACTGATTTAATGCGTCGGATATAATGCACACTAACATAAAAGGCACATAGTACACAGTGTGCCTAGTATAATGGACAATACAATATAGGGGAAGGATCTAACAGGAAGTGTAAGATATCAGGGATAATATACCAGTGACCTTTAATTCATTGATCATATGTTCTTGTTGCCTCTGTGATTCTGACCTTGGTGTAGTGGAACTGCATGGGGTCATCAGTGGAGAGGGACACACATAGGCCCTTGTGCAGGAACTCTTTAAGGGGGTTCTTGGAGTACTCCAGGAAGAGGCTGTTGTTGCTGAGGGGAGACATGGCGATGGGCACCTGGGCCAGGTAGTACAGGTACTGCAACACGGGACTCTGGGATAGTATAGATGTGAGCAACCAGTTAGCATGATCAAGTTCTTTCATACAGGTGCAGAGAATTCAGGGAACAACAAGGACTAAAAAAACAGACATTCTTTTGATTCTGAGCTGTCAGATATCAAAGGTCACAGTTGAAATGATTCACCTTCTTCAGGTTGAGGCCATGGGAGATGTTGTCAGCCGTGAGAAAGGCGGAGACCAGGTGGGTGATGGAACCAGCCTCGCCGCAGTGAGGGCGGAACTGGAAGGTGCTGAGCCCTCTCTCCCTGAGGTAACCATGAAACCAGTTTTAACATTCCATGGGAGTGCTTAAGATTAATTGCAGAAAAGTACACATAAGAATAGGACCCAATTTACAAGTCAGTCAAAAACATTTCCTCGAAAAGGAAGTTGCCAAAACTGTAATTATGGTCATTACTTCTGAGGTTTTTGTTTTTCATTGTTTCCATGTCACAACACCCGTGTGAAGCAATCAGACACTTAGGCTACTTTTGTGATGGAAACAATGCCAGCGAGCTGACATTGCTCACCAAACACCCTTAACACTTTTGTGATGGAAGATGAGAGACTTACTTGCGCAGGTTGTTAAGCACCATGATGTTGGCGTACATGTGAAAGAGATAGTAGGTATAGGGTGGGTTGTCATCGGTGGTCCACTCCTCAGGCTTGGGGCTCTTGTAGGAGAACATGTGGTCGCTGTGCTTGGACTCATCGTCCACGCTGTCAAAGCCTGTCACCTACATACAGGAGGAGATCACGCTATAGTGACATCCAATTTGAGACGTTCTTGAAGTTGAAGTATACATGCTGATTCAAATCCATAAATAAGATGCTTTACACTTGCGTTTTAAAGGATCACAGTGTCGCAACACAACTTCGTTGACAGGTGTAACCTATTACCACACCTGGCGATTATCTCACAATGACTTAGTTGTAAAGACAAGTTCTATTACTCGATAGAACTTGGCACACATGTGAATGGCACTCCCATAACAATAAGCAAACAGTCACAAGCGTTGAGTTAGTGACAGAAAGAGAAACTTGATATCAGTGCGAAACTGTGGTTGGATACTCACATATTTTAGGAAGATGTGGATTTGCTTGTGCTTGTGTGGATTGACCGTGGCCTCAAACAGGGGAAGGAAGATGTTCTCCAGAATCTTGGCAAAGTTGGGAACTATTTTCTTTGACTTGAAAATATCACTGGAAACACATGGATTTGTGAAACTCAGACTAAGACATGTTCAAATTAGCACAAATGTATGTAAGGCATGCCCTGTAAGTGTATGTGCGTAATTGCTCTGGTTATGCTTAATCCAAGGTACAACTTTGTTCCTACAAACCCCAGTTATTAACTTACAACATTCAAAGTATTTATTTACAAACTTACTAGATCCTGGGCACTTGGATGATCCACTGCATGTTGGTGGAGTGCACCTTGTGCTGGATGAACCAGGAGGCCAGGTTCTCCCATTCGTCAGCAGAGCGGCCGTAGATGGACAAGCGAGGCTCAGCGTGCTGGTACTTACTCTCCTCCAACTCGTGTGCCACTTCCTATCAGAGGATGTGAGAGACACAAAATGAAAGATTTCTGTCATTTTGCTGACAGTGCAAAAGTGTTAAATACCATCCCATAAGAACCATCAATCTTTTTGAAGTGGTTTTAGAACAAATGAACGTTTCACGTTCTCATTTCAAAAGGTGTCACTCTTATGACTGTACTGTACCTTGATGAGACGTGCAAAATATTCTCCTTGGATGTAGTTGTCTGATTTGATGTAAATCTCTCGAAGTTCACTGGCCCCTACGGGGTTGTATTTGGAGTTGAACTTGTCAAACCGATGGAACGTCTGTCTTCCCTGGGAAGGAAAGGGAGAAACGTGTGTGCCTTTATAACCTCTGCTCACTCAGTGCAACATGTGATTTCTAATTGAATCATTGAATTACACGAGTGCTATAATCTTTGACTATTATGTAGCCAAACCTTTTGGTAATGTCTGAAGATAGCAAACAACCATAGCTACTGTGAAACCCAATACTTTAAAGAAGTAATGTACTTTTTCTAAGAGAATATCAGTGAGGTCTCTCACATGGGAAAAGGTCCATCACACAACCATCTTGCTTCATTCCGCAGGACCTTTTGCTCGTACGCAGCAGGAATGACTATTTTCATGGCCAAACCTTTTTTCAAGTGAGCCCATCTTTCAAATGAACGTTTGAGATATGAAACACGGTAATACTTACTGCATGTACGTCCAGGGAGTCCACAGTGAGGTCATAGGGGTCCATTTTCAAGTTGTCGAACACCTCTTTGAGGGTGAACGTCTTCCCGCCCTTCTCCAGGACCACACGGTCTGCCTCGGTCTGGTAGGTGGTCTTGATGAACTTGAGCAGATGTTTCTGGTTCATGCAAGCGGCTGCGTGGATGTGTGTGTCTACCTGTGGATGAGAAAGCAATATCCAGTCGTTGGATGTAGATGTGTTCTGAATTACTGCATTAGAGAAGAGATCATTTAACGGAGGAGCTTTTGTGTAGAGGATGTTACTCTCATATGTTTCTGCAAAATTACGGTGAAACACTGTATATTGCATCATCTCTATGTACAACTTTTATTTGTCCTTTTTAGTTTATTTGTTGGTTCCATCTTGCTGTGTTTTTATACTGTGCTGTTTCTGTCCTCACAGAACATGGGATGATGGACTTAATGGGAGACCAACCTTCCTGACGTTGTAGAAGTCTCTATGCGCTACACTCTTCAGCTCTTTCATCTCTGCCATTTCGTTCATCATCTCATGGAGGTAGAACTTCGAGTCCAGAAAGTTCAGACGTCTGTGGCAGTAGGTCTTCCTGGGCGAGACACAAAACCAGCGCACGTTAAGAGAGAGAAGCCCTGTCGTCGTGTGGACGTTCGTCGTAGGGAGGACTCGACGGGGGGCCACTCACGTGGGGCCGTCGGCGATCATGGCGAGGACGTGGCTCATGTCGATGGCGAAGGTCTCTATGTCGGGGTAGGGCAGGCTGCGCGGACGCTGCTGCCTCAGGGCCTCCTCGTCGTCGTACACGTTCACGATGCCGTCCTTCATCTGCAGCACGTAGTTCAGGTCGTCGGGGATGCCCTCCAGGCTGTAGGGGTCCTCGCCCTCGCGTGGACACGGGCACACGTCTGTGGGCCGCATTGACAAACAAATGGAGGGAGCGACAGAGTGGAATTACAGGGAGGTAGAAACCAACAAGGAAACAGCCGGTTGAACATGGTGTGACTTCATGTTGGGGACTGTTTTCAATATTTGAACTGGCGCCAGTATGTGTCAGCATGAATTAGCTCTGCAAATGTGTTGGGCTGATCAGGAATTTGTTGCAGCAACTTACACAGGTGCCTACAAGTATGATTGGCATAGACTGGGCCCATGTTTTGGAAACGCACAAGCAATGGGGTACCGTCTAAACGCTATTGTCAGGTGAAAAATGGTACTGGGAAAATGGACATAAATGTGTATTTTTTTGGCCCAATTTACTCACAAGCTGTGTGTTTCCATGCCCAATCACAATTAAAATAATGGGTAAATTGCGCCAGCAAAACACACATTCACACCGTGAATGCAATTCACACTGTGCAATATCCAGACATGGAGATCTTTCCAACTGACATGAGCCACATCCTTCCCATCTTCCCTGACTTTTGGAATCCTAATCCCTATTAGTCCAAGAGCATTGGTCAAGTGACAATTGCCTTTTTTTTCCCAAAATCAAGGTCAAATCCAGAGCAGAGGTCCTCCTTATACCTGGCATGATCTCGTCCTCCTCCTTCCACTTCTCATTCTCTGAGCTGCGAAGGAACTGGGCTACGGTCCTGGGAAAGCGGTGGTAGGCCAGTCTGGAGTACTTCTCCCTGATGAACAGAGCCTTCAACAGGCTCTTAGCTGCCTGCTCATAGTCCTCCACTGTGATCTGGGGAAGGTCATGTGCAAATACATTGAAATACTGCATCCTACTGTCTTTTCTAGGCTAGAATGTTATGTGACGCCCCCAAAACCTGAAAATGATTCATATTGTCATAAAAGTGCCCCCATATTAGATCATGGAAATATATTAAGTACACCTCTGTATGGACAGACTAATATAAATGCATTCATTCATAAATCAAGTAGATATATACCCCGGCACAATAATCTCCACTGATGGTGACCCTCTGGAAATCGATGAGGTTGTCTGGCAGTGCTGGGCAAGTTGAAGTGGGAGACAACAGAGGAGCCACCACAGAGAGGGCCCACTCTGCACTGACGGGAGGGAACGCCTGAGACACCGACTGCGATCGCATCATCCGGAAACTCTTCTTCCTGTGGGGATGCCAGTTAGCACGGGGTGAGAACGGTGTCGAGCCAAATAATGATTCGATAGATGTGAACGTGTCTTCAGTTGGCTGTCATGTACTTTTTGGGGGGATAAACAAAAGGGGTTTCAACACTTAAACACAGGTTTGGTCCAGGGATTGAGCCCTACTCAAGGTCCCCACATGTCCTGACCTTTTGACGGTTTCTTCTGACTGCTCGGCCATCTCCTTGAGGAGTTCCCTCTCCCGGTCCTGCTGAAAGCCGATGGGACAGTCCTCAGGCACGGTGTACATGGAGAGGACATCCTTGGAGTCCTCCTCCTTCAGGGCAGACGCGTACACCTTTTCCGCAATCCGGCGCACATTCTCATCCACCTCGCACAGCGAGAGTTTGGGGAAAAGGCGGGGCATCTCTGGGGCAAGAAAGAAAGAGAAAGAATGGACACTCATAAGGACAGAGAAAATGGACTTTGTGGGGAAATTAACGAGAAACATTGTTGTAAATGACGATTGATATACTACACGATATCTGTACTGTATTATACCATGCTGCAATGTTCTTTTTCTTATGTGCATGTGTATGTAGATTAAGCACACTTTAATTAACCCTCGTGCTGCCTTCGGGTCACATGACCCAAAGGTTCATAACGAACCATCGTTGTGTTTACCCAATTTTAACCAATACAAAAACAAATAAAAATACTTTCTTTTAACCTTTGCAATGTGGGGGGTCTGAGACAGCCCAACGGTTAAAAGAAAATGCTTCACTTTGTTTTTGTATGCGGTAAAGTTGTCGCAATACGACGGTGGGTCACAATGACTGATGGGTCAGAATGACCCGAAGATAACACAAGGGTTAAAGTCTTGTTACGCTATTGAAAATGATATTGCTGCAGTGAGGGAAGGTCAATATTATCTTAGTGTCAGTAGATAATAAGTGCATCTACAAGCAGGATATGAGAGGTGTGTTGGTAAAGCGGGGACATGGCTCCTCTTGCAACACCCTTGCTTAAATCACCGCAGTAAACATGTCCTCAGCCTGTGACTTATGTTTCTGAATGCCTACATGTGCTGCCACGGTTAGTCAGGTTACAGTAAACACTAGGCTCCCACAGACTGACAGCATGACATACAATCTGTCTACTCACACGATCAAGGATCATGCTGTTCGTGAATGCAAAATACTGAGGTGAATTACATACACATCAAGAAAAACAGTAAATATTTGTTTACAAGTTACTGAGAAATCAAGAACAAACTGTTATTTTAGAGAATGAGTGCTGATTGTTGTATTGTCTGAAACATACAAATTGAGCTCTGAGTGCAGACATTTTTGTAACTAAGAATATGTAGCAACTACCCTTTGGTAATATCGGTTACCTTAGAAGTGGAATATAGCCAACCCCAATTTCCTCTAAATATCAGAAGATGACAGAAAATGGTTTACATTTAAACTGTTGTTGCTTTTGTATCTGGGGCTGTTGCTCTTGGTTAAATCCTTTTACAGACTCATTACATACTTTGATATTTAATTATACAAATCGTTAAACAGGTCACACAGTATATTTCCTTTTGATGGCATATTGATGTCACTGATGTCATTAATTTATTGGTTGTATTTTTGCTGTGGCTAATAATACTTCTGCCACTGTTCCCATAGCATCTGCGAGTTGGTTAGTTGGTCAATTGCCAATTTGGTCTCTAAAATGGACTACTACTTGACTGAATCAACAAACTTAAAAATTGAACATTCTGGATCTCTTCATCAAGTGACAAACTCCTCTGAAAACCTTTCTAATGGCTTTGTAAACAAAGAACTGTATCCCCCACAGTAAGTCAGACCAAGTCAGATGTGAGGGATTTAACATGAACTCGGATGTGGAAACCTTTTCAGACTTTTTCCATGTTCACTTGGTGCCTTTAGGCAAGCTGCATCTAGGCACTAACTGGTGTCAGGGATGAAACCACCTGACCTAATCATGTGTTGGACGGGTAGTTTCTTTTAGCATATACAGTAATAAACAAGACACATTTGTTCGTTTTTTTTAAAGTTATGGGTTCGTTTTTTTAGGAATCACTAAGACTATGTGTCTGTAGGATCAGGTTAGTTGGCACAAAACAAGTGACATCAAACTGTCAACTCACCCTATCTCATTGTTAGCTGTATCTTCATGTCCTCTGAGAATGCCCCTTTTCAGCACTACCTATTTGGCTTTTGTCAGTTCAGTCTTTTTCTCTTTCACGAAAAGCCCCATCCACTACAACCTGACCCTAAATGTGCCCTAAGCCATAGGTATTCACTGACCCTCACAATCACACATAATTGACATTATACAACTCTCGCATTGTCAGCAGGCAACACCATCGTCAGTTGGGCAGCTCAACCTCTCGCTTACCTTCAGCCGTGATTTTGGCCATGCCTGGCCTTCGACCACTAGTTTGGTGAGTCACTATTTCCAGCACTGTAGTCCTCAGTCTGTGCAGTGAATCTGACTGTCTCGTTTTGACTTCCTCAGTCAATGCTGTGATACTTAAGACGGCTTTCTGCGTCCGTCTCAGACTCTGGGTTTGGCCTTCTGGCTCTTTGTAGAATCTTTTCTACCTTATTGTTATTGTCCAGGTCAGTCTTTGTGGAGTCTTTCCAGTTTGACTGACTCTTCTGATCTGCTGTCCCTTCTCAACTCTCTCGACTCTCTCAATGCTCTCTTAAGTGTTTATCAAACTACAGTCTGTCTGGGTGTCCATTATCTTTATTTGCTTCTTAGTGACTTCCTCTTACTGTTGTTCTTTCTCTTTCAACCTTTCCGCTGTTGTTTATTCAGTTCTGTGTATGTACAGTATGAAGCAGCTGCTAGTTGTTGCTGTCTGGAGAATCTCTCTCCCCCCTCTATTTTAGGTTGCGGGAGAGTCCTAGCAACTTGGCCTGCTGATCTAAGTCGGTATGTCACAACTGGCTCTCAGGGCAGTGGTGAGAAAGCATACTTGTCCCACTTGATTCTAATCGTGTCAACAGCTGCATGTATGGCTAACGTTCCTTAGTGTGCTGTTCACTCCTCTTTTATTGTGCTGTAGGGAGTTGGGGATCAATTTTTTAGGAACTTTAGCTTTAGTTCACATGACATCAGAACAGAAGACTCTTATTACTCTTATTCTACTTTACATACTGTCACTCTATTTGAGTGGTGTTTACCTTGGAAATATGAGTTCCCATATGACGTGTTCGTGTCCCTGTTTCCCTTCTACAAACTCACTGATGCCTTTTATCTGCTGTTATTCCCAAGACGATCTGCTGTGGTAGTCTTTAGGGAGGCTACCAAGACACGCATGTGAACACTGGATAAACAAAACTGTTTATGCTTCTGCCAGAAGCGAGCCTTGTTGAAGATTTGGCAATGGCATAACGACCACACCCCTCATTGTTCGAGAGTTCAGCCCATGTTTACAGAGAAAAAGTACAAACTTAGCATACCTTGGCATGTCTGTTTAATACCGTGACTAAGCACCTCTAAAAATGGAAGGCTTGGTTCTCAAAGCAACATGCCACATTCAATGAAACACACTGGAACATAATGCATAGTTTTACCAAATGATCATGTATCCACGGACCTTGGTAATTATACGCCCAAAGAGACTTCCCTATCATGGAATACTAAGAGTCTTCTTGGAGTCTCAGTGACCTTGTGTATTCACTCATCCTTGCCAAGCTATTACAACACCACTTCTACCATCTGCTATGTGATCACATGCATAATATCCCTCTGCTAACACAGAAACTAACAAAACATATATTGGCACGTGTGGCTTTAAAGGCTGTAGATCACCGAATGTGTATGAAGCTAGCTACTAAAAGCAGCCAGGAACACATACCACATGTATAATAATTTAAAAAGCGGAACACAATGTACCAACTCTGAAGGAAGGAACGTTACAGACCGTAAGAACACTTCCACAAAATAACTAGCTTTATGCTGCATAATATTTACCTGTTTTAATCTTTGCTTTGAGTGAAGGAGTCCTTGGAGGAAAAACTGTATTTTTCTTTGTGTTGTCTCCCAGCCCTTTGTCCGTTTGTAGCAGGGGAACAATTGGCAGCAAACTGACCCCGCCTCAGAAAAGCTCTACTCTGGTACCTGCCCACTACCCAGAGCCCTCCTGCCTGACCTGACCTGTCTGGTACCACCCTTTTACTTCCCAACTGCCATTTACAGTGCCGCTCCTACTTAACAATTCACAGCCCTCTCCAGTTTGTCAGGAAATTCGATTATATAATGCCTCACATTGCACAATTTGAAGGAATGCCACTGCAGACATGATTTAAGACAGCCAATATTAGCAGTTAGATACCGTTACTAAAATGGGGATTGAACAAACACATACTGAAAAGCATAATCCCAAACTATTTCACGAAACAGTTTTACTGAGAACCTTTATGTGCTGCCTGGAAAAATGGCTTTGACAACCAAGTCCAAATGGATGTTGATTCACTTGACCTTACTGGACAAACTGGTTTTAGTGCATCTAGTGCATACTGTATTACTGTGTCCATTTCAACTTTAAATATGGATGGGAAACAAGGCACCCTTCAACCCATCAGAGTAAGAGAGATTAGGGGAGCATTTCCCTTAGAGAGTGTGAAAGGGGAGATAAGGGATTTTCCCTATAAGTCATTACCACTCTGGCATTGAAGAAGCCTTTATACATATCATATCTGTAAGAATGTATTGGTAGAGTAAAAAGACCAGGCTCTGGTAGAAAAATATACTGGTATAAATCTATATTTTCCATTTGGAAAAACTATCACATTACAGATAAACATAATCTTCACAAATGTATCCTTATTTTAGCAAATTAGAGCAAAAGTATATATTTTAAAGGTAAACATTTTAGTTGATATTATCAAAGTAGTTATTTTTCAGATGGTGTATATATCATTTTGGAATATTAGATTCATTTAAGTGATTGTATGCTCTCTCTCTCTGCCTCACATCAAATAAAGATGTTGCTCAGTCAGTAACAAAAGAGTAGGTGTTAGACTTTACAGCTGTTGCAGCAACACATGCAAATTTACAGTATACATAGTTTCCCTCTTGTCATGCACGTTTCCTCCTATGAACCAAAAATAAGTGAATACTGCATCCATGAAAAACAAGCCAGCATAATGTTTTCATTTTACACACATATCTGTGCAGTATCAGCTGTTTTGAGGAACATAACTTAAGGAAGGCTTTGAACTAGCATGTTATAGTGGTCCATGGTGCACGTAAAAGTTCACCATGTATTTTAGGCTGAATGCTTGAACGGTCACCTTGTGAACTGTCAATGGTGCACTTCATAGTCGGGTGACCTGGAATGTCAGGGTTGGCATATCTTGTTTATGAGTGGAAAGAAGAAACTGCACTTGGTGAATATGGGCATGCATATTTGTGTACGTGTGTCAGTTTGTGCGTGCACAGTAGGTGCACAGACACATGTCTGTGTATGCTGTACATGGGTTTGTGCTTTGCCTGAGTGCACATGTGTTAGTATTCATGTGTGTGTGTGCCTTCTGTGTGTGTGTGTGTGTGTGTGTGTGTGTGTGAGTACAGCAGACTCACCTCTCACAAGATTTGGGGTGGAGTTCTGCTTAGTAATGGGTTCTCTTTTCTTCATGTTCCTTGGTATGTTGAATGAGTTGACGTGGGGGTGGGATGTCTGACCTATCGGATAACAGACAGGTCAACATAGAGCAACAATCAGAAGGCATTAGAAGCATTTGAACACTGCAATCAGTTAGTACACAAGCTTATACATGCAAATGCACACAGTTGTATTTGTACAGGATGGCCTAGGTTTAATGAGGGCTTGTTAAGGCTGCTACAGTTGTTGTAGTAAACAGGAAAGGGAAACGTTCATCTGTACTTGGCCTGGCGAAGGTTTGTCAACAAAGTTTGTGTAAAGGGTGTTGTCTTCTGTTCTCCCAGAAGTTTGGTTATGTGAGCGCTATAAAGTCAGTACGATGTATGGCTACAGTAAAAGTATTTGTTTTGGTTGGATCTCACACAGCAACATTCCTATGTCCTCTTATCATGGCTCTCTCTCTCAAGAGCACCAAAGTTATTTTTGCATTTGGCTGTAGAAAGAAGGCCATGTCTGTTCTTTCACTTAGGAAATACTGTCATGTATTCTAGCAAGCCCTAACTTGATAAAGGAATGTGACTATGGCAGTAGCTTAGCCTAGCCTGCTAACATTTGAGCAATTGGAAAAATAATAATGGTTTTCTTGTGTAAGTTAAGCTTCAGAGAGAAGTTAGGACAAATTGACCTACTCTCTCTTAAGAGAACTAATGACACCAGGTAGCTGCAATCAGGATGTGTGTGTTTGTTAGAAGGTACATAGTGGTTCCTGGAGTGTCTGAAATAGAGGGGTTTGAAAAAAAAGTGATAGGCTTGTAGCTGCATCACAGCAGTGGGCTTACCTTCTCTGGACTCTTGCAATGAAAACACTTCAAGTGCTGGCTGATTGTCAGTCCTTGGCTGCCAGAGGAGATGAGTGGTTGTTCAGCAACAGAGACAGATATTTAAGAGACTCTAGTTAACTCTTTCCTTGCCTGTTTGGAGGCGGCAGCTATTATTTTACCAGTAGTCACACCCTGCAGTGACAGCACACAATAAATAACCTGATCTCAATAGGTGTCACACTATCTTAAGGGAAAGTTACAAAACCACTGTCTTTTTTTGTTCTCTAAACCCAGTCTGGGGGAAGAGGAGGGTTTACAAACCACATACTTCCTTTTTTAGTCATGCCATGCATTCCAGTAGAAAAAAAACAGAACACATGGCTGAGGAGACCATTCTAGACATGTGAGAATGTTTATACATCACTTTCTCTTTTTTTTAAATAAAGACTATAGATGCTGGGAAAGACAACAGGAAGTTATGGTCTTCTTGACACAATATACAAGTAATTTGACTAAGGCTGCAAATCATCATGATGAGGTTTGAACTGTGCCTGTTTTTACCTCCTGCCTGAACCCATGAAGTTGTAGCACCCTCTATGGGTTGTCAGTGTCTCTGACACTACTGTTACTGCCTGATCGTCTTCTGCCATTAATGCTGTACAATAGTACGGTAGCAGTACAGATGAGTTTAGTTAAAGACGAAAAAAACATAAATTGCCTAAAGTGCATATAAATATGTACATAGATGTATGATAGATGTATGTGTATATTTATATTATTATATATTATTATATATTTCTATACATTATAGCTTATGTATAGCTTTGACATTTTATAGTATATACTTTTATAGTATAAGTTTATAGTAAAAACAAAGAGCTACCACTTACTGGTCTGTCTGACAATCTTTTTTAGGGTGAATGACCCATCGGATTTGCATCGTTGTTCTTTCGAGCTGGGCCACCGATTGATGGCAGCAATGCTCGAACTGCGCCTCGTCTGCCGGAAAACACAAGAAGAAGTTACCGGAAGAAACCCCTGACAGCTTCCGGTTGTTTCATGATGGCCCTGTTGTACACAAACGTGTTTCTCCGTCATGACTAACTGATGCACGTGGATGTCATGTTTTTGGGGAAACGTGTATTACAAGAGCAAGCTCAAGATAATTTTTGGAAGAAGCTAAATATTGGTTTCGTATAGCAACAAACAAACACTTCTCGGTATTCAAATATAGAGTCTCATTAGCTACAGTAGCTAGCTGGCTAGCTAACAAAAAGTTGGAGCCATGTCAGGGCTTACTGTATTCGTAAATAAATTGCCTGTAACTGCCTCGAATGAACGACTCGAGGAAATATTTTCTGAGATTGGCCCGCTGAAGCAGTGTTTTGTTGTCAAAGAAAAAGGTGAAGGAAGCATATCTTAATTGATCATTTTAAGCCAATCTGTATGACCTATCTACTTGGCTACAGCCAATAATGTCTTCATAGCAAAACACTAACACGGGTTGTATCTATTCTATTCAGGTGGCGACAAATGCCGAGGTTTTGGATATGTCACCTTCTCAATGGAGGAGGATGCAAAGCGTGCGCTGAAAGAAGTATGTCTCTATGATGGCCGCAAGATAACAGTCGATGTGGCTAAAAGGAAAATCATTGACAAGAAGGGTAAAGGTACGTGAGATTCATTTGGATGGTAGCTCATCTTTCATGTCAGCATTCAGACTTTTCATTGTGACAGTGATCCCTTCAGCATCCACAACGCCAGAAACCAAAACGACAGCAGGCACACCGCCAGCCCCTCGAAAAGAGCAGAAAACAAACATACCGAAGAACTCCCTGAGGAAAGCAAGGCTAATCATCAGGAATCTCAGCTTCAAGGTATGCCACACGAGCCTTAACACATTGAGGCGTGTGCTCCGTGTCCACACAGCCCATACTTGATGGAGCATTTTTTTTTGCCTTTCGTTGCTGCAGTGCTCTGAGGAGGATCTGAGACAGACCTTTGCCAAGTTCGGGACTGTTCTCGAGGCCAACATCGCTCTGAAACCAGGTGACTTAGCCCAGGATGATATCTGCGCTTACAAACCTCCAGCCCCCCATCAAGCCACTCCGGATGTGTTCAGTTAAGCAAAGGCCGAAGGGCCTGGCTCCTGTCAGTGTTTGACGGTGTCTCTCTCTCTCCCTGTCGTGATGCGTGTTCAGATGGGAAGATGCGAGGCTTTGCGTTTGTCCAGTTTAAGAACCAGTTGCAGGCCGGAAACGCCCTGAAGGCCACGAACCTGAAGGAAATCAAAGGTAACGCGTGGGACACTTCTACCTGGCCTGGATGAAGCGCACAACTTCGCTGAGCTGTTGAGTGTTGGTTTGAAAGGTTGGCGGTCCACAGTGGGTAAACAATGTGATGACTCCATTCTCTGTTGCCCATGACAGGGCGGCAGGTAGCTGTGGACTGGGCTATAGCTAAAGACAAGTTTCTTGCCTCTCAGCCACCCGCTGCCTCAGGTAATCTGCATAGTTCAGTAGTTCGCCAATGCAACAAACCGACACAGATCACAGTATTGGCATGGACAGTTGAAATCATGTCCGTAACACCACTGCAATAATGTATGCACTTACAGATAGTTTGAGACAGTCATCCTATTCCCACACGCGTCAAACATGAGTTTGAATTGTCCCACAGGAATTAAGAACGGGGAGAAGATTGCGTTAAAGAAACCAACAGCTGACTCCAAGGAGGAAGAAGAAGAAGAAGAAGAGGAGGAGGAGGAGGAAGAGGAGAAACCAGTCGCACCTCAAAAGAAAAAGTACCACCTTTTCTTTCTTTGTCCTTGTTAAGCTACATGTTGCTGAAGTGGTAGACACTGTTTGGATCTTTGTGGAGGCCGGGTCTATGGGGCCTCACCATCAGATGTGTGTACACATCTCTCCTCAGAGCCACCTCCAAGCCTGCCCCTCCTCTGCCAGAATCCCCATCAGAGGATGAGAGTGAGGAGGAGGAGGAGGAAGGTGCTGAGGGTGAAGAGGAGGAGGATGATGATGATGACGAGAATGATGATGATGAGTCCCAAGAGGGAGATGATGATGAGGAAAGTGAACTTGGGTCTGATGACGACGACGATGATGATGACGAGGACGAAGATGAGGATGACCTAGGTATGTCCATCCCCTCGCTCTCTCTGTACATGTGTGCATTAGCGGTGTTGTGAAGTCCTCCTGTATTCTGGCCGCTCACTGACACCTGTCTGTGTGTCCAGGCCAGCCTGCCAGGAAGAAGCGGAACCTCCCCTCTGACATCAACGAGGGCAAAACCGTCTTCATCAGGTCCGCCTCCAACCCCCACACATACCCCCTGCCCCTCTTACCCTTACCCCCCCACCCCTCTCTATCTTCAACCCCAGCACTCACCCCAGCACTCACCCCACTCTCACCCCAGCACACACCCCACTCTCACCCCAGCACACAACCCACTCTCACCCCAGCACACAACCCACTCTCACCCCAGCACACACCTCACTCTCACCCCAGCACACACCCCACTCTCACCCCAGCACACAACCCACTCTCACCCCAGCACACACCCCACTCTCACCCCAGCACACACCCCACTCTCACCCCGGCACACACCCCACTCTCACCCCAGCACACACCCCACTCTCACCCCAGCACACACCCCACTCTCACCCCAGCACACACCCCACTCTCACCCCAGCACACAACCCACTCAGCCCAGCACACACCCCACTCTCACCCCGGCACACACCCCACTCTCACCCCGGCACACACCCCACTCTCACCCCAGCACACACCCCACTCTCACCCCAGCACAAACCCCACTCTCACCCCAGCACACACCCCACACTCACCCCACTCTCACCCCAGCACACACCCCACTCTCACCCCAGCACACACCCCACTCTCACCCCAGCACACACCCCACTCTCACCCCAGCACAAACCCCACTCTCACCCCAGCACACACCCCACTCTCACCCCAGCACACACCCCACTCTCACCCCAGCACACACCCCACTCTCACCCCAGCACACACCCCACTCTCACCCCAGCACACACCCCACTCTCACCCCAGCACACAACCCACTCTCACCCCAGCACACACCCCACTCTCACCCCAGCACACACCCCACTCTCACCCCAGCACACACCCCACTCTCACCCCAGCACACACCCCACTCTCACCCCAGCACACACCCCACTCTCACCCCAGGGGGGGGGGTGCTGACTGAAGGTGCTCATGGATGATGTCATCCCTTGCCCTGTAGGAACCTGTCGTTCGACACGGAGGAGGAGGGTCTGGAGGAGGCGCTCCTGCGCTACGGGGAGCTGAAGTACATCAAGATCGTGGTCCACCCAGACACCGAGCACTCCAAAGGTCTGTACGCCCGCGTCACGCTCAGCCGCCGGCGGGTCTCGGCGGAAGCGGCTCGCTGATTGGTCTTGTCTGCCCTTTTCCCCCCCACCCAGGCTGCGCGTTCGCTCAGTTCAAGTGTAAGGAGGCAGCGGACAGGTGTATCAACGTGTCTCAGGACGAGTCGGAGGTGAGGCCCTGCAGAGCTGCAAGGCTAGGTTGTCGTCACCCTGACGCCTCGTGCTTCTGTGTGCTTGTCTTGTGTGTCGACTGAGCGTGTGTCGCCCCCCCGTCTGTGTGTGTGTGTGTGTGTGTGTGGGTTAGACCGGCGGCATCCGCGTAGATGGGAGGAAGCTGAACATCGTCGCGGCGGTGACCCGAGAGGACGCCACCAAGCTGAAGGACAAGAAGGTGAAGGTGGAGACGGGCACCAGGAACCTGTACCTGGCCAGGGAAGGACGTGAGTAGCTCCTCCCTCCTCCACTGAGCCCCCCCCTAACCCTACCCCCTTTCCCCCGAAACGCCACGAGAACCCACGTGTCTCACACAAGACTCATCTGACTACGCGCGCGTGTGTGTGTGTGTGTGTGTGTGTGTCAGTGATCCGTGCGGGAACCAAGGCAGCGGAGGGCGTACCGGAGGCAGACATGGCCAAGAGACAGAGGGTGAGCGCCGTGGTGGCGGCTGCTCCATCCACCCTCACGCCGTGCGCACGTTCCGGAAACTTTCAGCCAGCCAGCGCCGCTTGCCTCCCCTCCTGACCATGCCTCTGTGTGTGTGTGTGTCCCCCGTGTTAGTTTGAGGAGCTGAAGCGGACAAAGCTGCGGGACATCTCCGTGTTCGTGTCCAAGACGAGGTTGTGCATCCACAACCTGCCAAAGTCGGTTGACAACAAGCAGCTGAGAAAACTCTGCCTGGATGCGGCTGGGGGAGGCAAGGCAGTCCGCATCACTGAGGTAAAACGCACACACACACACACACACACACACAGATATTCCCTGTCTCATATTTCACCGATTCACAAATATGTTTTCAGTGAAGGCCACTAAGTGGCACTGTTGCTAGGAGCTGGTTGATTTCCTTCATGGTGGAGGTGCTCTACATGTGCGTGTGTGTGCTGTGTATCTGCAGTGCAGGGTGATGTACGACAAGAAGCCAGAGAGGGGTCAGATCACCGGCCGCTCGCTCGGTTATGGGTTTGTGGAGTTCCAGGACCACGAGCATGCCCTGAAGACCCTGCGACACCTCAACAACAACCCTCAGATCTACGGCTCGAATAAGGTGCACACACACAAACACACACCTCCTCCCTGCACGCATGGCTAACACGTCGAGCCTAGCCAATCAACACACGGGAACATGGGTGTTTTTGAACTGGTGAATTGACCGGTGACTGTGTTTCATCCAGCTGTGTCTCTGTGTGTGTGTACCTGTGTGTACCTCTGTGTGTGTGTGTATCCCTCCTCAGCGGCCCATTGCGGAGTTCTCCCTGGAGGACGGGAGGAAGCTGAAGATGAAGGAGGCTCGACAGCAGCAGAGCAAGGTGGGTGGTGTGTCCCTCTCCCCCTCTCCCCCTCTCCCCCTCCGTGGAAGCCGTCCTCCATGGAGGAACATGACACCCGTGTCGCTCTGTTTTCACGCTCTCCAGCAGCGTTTCAGGAAAGAGCCCGGTACAGGAGGACGACCCCAGACCGGGGGCGGGGCCGGCCCTCAGAAGGGCGTGGCTGGACCGAAGGGTGTCACGGTGACGGGAGAGGGCCAGGCAAAGACACAGGCCAAGACCGGAGGTGAGGCCTTTCTATTCTTTTTCACAACAGTAGTAATAATAATGATAAGTGATTATCTATGGTCACGAAGCACTCTCTTCTTTATGCTCACTGTGTTCTCTGTGTCCTCATATGACTAATGTGACACCTCTCTTCCTCTCCCATCCATTCTATCTGGGGCTCCAGCCCAGGGTCCAAAGCAGGGCCAGGCCCAGGTTCAGAAGCAGGGCCAAGCCCAGGTTCAGAAGCAGGGCCAAGCCCAGGTTCAGAAGCAGGGCCAAGCCCAGGTTCAGAAGCAGGGCCAAGCCCAGGGCCAGGATCAGAAGCAGGGCCAAGGTCAGAAGCAGGGCCAGGCCCAGGGCCAGGATCAGAAGCAGGGCCAAGGTCAGAAGCAGGGCCAGGATCAGAAGCAGGGCCAGGATCAGGTTCAGAAGCAGGCCCAGGGTCCAAAGCCAGGCCAGAAGCGGGGCCAGGATCAGATAAATGGCCAGGATCAGATACATGGCCAGAACCAGGGCCAGGGCACGTTCTACTCTGGGTTCCAGACTAAGCCAGAGGTGGAACACATAGAACTGGAGGATGGCAAGAAGCGAAGGAAGATTCTGCCCTTTCCTTCACATCGAGGACCCAAGATCAGGTATGTCCACGTCTAACACACCAGGACAAAAAACACAACTTTCATACCTCAACTCCTCTGTTTGACTGACCCCTTTCCTGTTGTGTGTGTGTGTGTAGACTGAGGGACAAGGGCAAGCCGCAGCCTCCCCAGCCCAAGAAGGCCAAGAACCACCCCAGCAGACGAGAACGTCAGGGAGGGCAGACGCTGGAGAAACCCATCCAGCCCAGAGCACAGGTACTGTGTGTGTGTGTGTGTGTGTGTGTGTGAGACAGAGACGGGGGACCTTCTCAGGCACACTGGGATGAAGCCAACCTGAACAGTCTCCAGAGACTGGGGTCAGTTTGATGCTAGTGAACTTCCGAGTGCCCCCCTAACCACCACCACCCCCCCCTCTCTCTCTCTTGCCTGTGTGTCGTCCAGAGCTCTAAGGCGTCCAGGAGGCAGGTTAGGAACAGAGATGATGTCCGCTTTGACAGCCTGGTGGAGCAGTACAAGAAGAAACTGATGGGGGGCTACAAGTCCACAGCTACCAAGAAGAGCAAATGGTTCAGCAGCTAGTGTGTGTGTGCTTCTGTGAGTTGTGGTGTGTGCATACATGAGAACAAGAGCCAAAATAAATCCCTCCCCTCGTCTTGTTTAGAATGTCTGCGATAATTGGGAGGAATTAAGGATGGATTTGGGTTCACATGTTAAACATTCATTCATTTAAATGATGGTTGTAAATCCACTGCATTCAACTGCTGGTACCGTCTTTTAATGTGTACAGTATCAGCTTTGTTTGACGCATTGTTAAACTAGTTTCTGTCTAAAGTATGACACTGTCATTCTTCCCCTCGTGTCATGTTTGTTCAAATTGTCGAGGACTTGTGCAAAATATATCATTCATGTAAATGAGTGGCATTTTTAATAAATCACGTTTTGAGACGTCAGTGTTGTGCATCTCGGGATTTTCTGTAAATGTTTAACATTGTTAGTCTTACTGTCTCATGCACAGAAATAACGTGTGCACAGAAACAGTGTGCTCAAATAACAGTGCTCAAATAACAGCACTGGGTGGACAAGTAAAAGCACTATTCTTGATGAATCGAGACTCATTTTATTAAAATGTCTGATGTTAAATAAGAAACCTCACTTCAATGTACAAAAATATTACACATTCTCAATTTACGAAATATTCTGGCATAAATATATATGCATATTATTAATTGTAATCAATCAACCCTTTACATTGCTGTGGAAGTAGTCACAATGCATAATAATTTACTTTCCAACTAAACCAACACACTTTCATGTTTTTTTCCCCATGTTTTGCTCAGAATAATATGTGGTTTCCTGGCATGGGCAGGTCTGGCTTTCAGGAAACCCTGTATGATATCACCATTCAGTCACGCCTCCATATTTGGTGTGTGCGTGTGTAGTGCAGTTTGTGTGTCTTATACTTTTTTTCCTTCTTTTTTTCCCAAGCCCTAGTTGTCCTGCAAATGCATTCACCAGCTGTGGCTTCTGGTAGAATCAAAGCCTGTTTTGGGCTCAACAACACTACCAGTACCATGTTACCTTCTCCAGAGATTGGTATACAGCATCACTATCCAATGTAAACATTGCGAATTAAAAGTATTAAAAAAAGGTAGAAAGTGCCTTGTGTTCTGTTTGTAACAAATACCTTGTTCAAGTTATATAGAATAAAATATCTTTTCAAAAGTCTCCACAAATGGTTTGCAGCTCTGGAAGGATCTGCTCATTCTGTGTACTCAGCGATTCCCTGGCTGGTGAGAAGTCTGCCACCGAGTCTAGGATGCCGACTTCTTCTCCAGGTCTTTCAGTTCAGTTGTCGAGCAGGTCTGGAGCACGTTCAGATTGCTCTTCAGGAGATACAGGAAGCTCTTAAGCTTCCCCAGGACCACCAGGCTTTTGCTTTCTGGAAACTTATTGGGCAACTCCAGCTGGTTCTCTTCCCAAGCTGTCTGTTGTGTCCCTGGGCACATCTTCTCCAGCCAGGTCTTCAGAGAGTTGACCGACACCTTGAGCTGTCTGAGCCTCTCCTGGGGCAGGCTCTCCAGCAGAACATGGTAGGTCTCTATGACCTCCACGATGGAGGAGAGCCCCTCCAGATGCTTCTCTGTGGAGGGGTCCAGACTCCCACCCACTAGCTGAGAAGACATCCACTGTTGGAGAGAACAATATGTTATTACTTCATGCCATGTAACTCAATGGACAGTACATTCAAATCAACCCATTTCTTTCCTGTGCACTGGGCTGATGCAATGAAGGGTACTAACATCAAATAGTTGGTTCTTTTTCTACTTAAAAAATCGAAAAGATGCATAATAGTTGATTGATGGATGGATAGATTGATTGATTACCTTGTTATTAAGTGTCTCTATCATGTCCACCATGTGCTCTGCCTCTAATTTGACTTTGTTCCTCACAATGGCTGGTGAGAGAGAAGCCCCTGCTCCCATGGTGAGCAGGGCCAGCACAGAGGAGAGGAAGAGAGCCAGGGTGCAGTCCATTCTGGAAACGTGGAGCTGTCTGTGCTATGTGGGTATCTGAAGCAACACTGAGATGTCTATGGTAGAGAGAAAGGACACGTTATTATCATTCTATTTTCAAAGTTCTTGACATTTGTACACAATGACATGACATACACTCATAAGCTTTACATGCATGTCAAGAGTAATATCTCCATCTGTCATCAACACCTATCATAACCTCTACTAATGTAGCATGTACGATTGTCCATCATGGCCATAACCTTCCTTTGCTTTCAATGTGTCAGCTTAGCTGCACCAATCAATATTTGGCAAGAGGAAAACAGAGTACTCTGCCCTGCACAAACACAAGTGGCACAAGTTTCACTTAATAATATCCCTCATCCTGGACTGGCAGATAATTCATTCATCTCAACCTCACTGACTAATATTACACAATTTCTAAATGTAGTGCCACAGTTCAATCTAAGCCTTGTCATAGTTGTTTTGCAGTCAAAAGCTCTGCATGTGATCCTGAAATATGCTGCACTAGTGGAGAGTGGAAGATGGAGTCGTAGACATCATCAAAGTAGACAAAGAAGAAAGACAATGTGATGCAGAAAAGTATTGAGTAGATGGAGGGATACAGAAAAAGAGAGAGAGATGGATGGGATGGCGAGAAAAGAGTGGACCTTACCTTTGAGGGTCTGTGTGTGTGTCAGTGTAAGGCTCTCAGGTCTCTTATAGCAGAGGGCTGTTGACTCATCTCTTACTCACCTCTCCTTGTTTCTCCCTTCCTCCCCCTTATCACCTTTCCTCCTCCCCTTTTCTCCCCCTTTCCTCTTCACACAAACACACAACTCTGTCAAAAAAAATACACGCACACAAACTGGTGACTCCCACTCTCAAATATTTCATTTACGCATAGAAAAAGGGCAGAGGCACCCTCACAACACCCCCCCCCACACACACACACACGCAACTACATACAGCCACAGCCCTGTGACAGGCCTTTCAGCGTGTTCTAGTAAACATTGATTGTGCAAGTTCAGTTGTACTGCGTCAGAACTGAGGGACGTCTAGTGTCTGAAGCCAATGGTGTCATCTCTGCACTAGGTGTCCCCTCCTCTGGGCGGCACAAGCGGGGGTATCAATTTCATGACTCCATCGTCCTGGAGACAGGGACTGATAGAGCTTTGAGCTGGGCTGCACTGTTGTTTATGGGTCAATGGCACCTCCCGCGCTCTGACCCACCTCTGATTAGCTTCCTTTTCCAGCACCCAGCTACCCACCCATCCATCCATCCACACACACACACACACACACACACACACACACACACACACACACACACACACACACACACACACACACACACACACACACACACACACACACACACACACAACTGTGGAGTCGAGACACTCCGGGGTGTCCTCTGTCCTTAGGGTCAGGGTGGAGAGGGGCTGCAGCAGAGTCTGATGAAATGCTGTGTCTCTCCCGATGTCAGCGCTGCACGGACACACAGCAACACACACACACCAAGTCGTTTATGGAAAGGAAGTCACTAGATTAGCCGTTGAAACTAGAAAACAAGCCCAACTAGATTTAAAATCGAAAAACAAGAGTATCATACTCAGTCAATTGTCGAGTTTATGCAGTGCAGCACACACTGCCACTGTGTGGTGATGTCACAACCGGCTGACCTATCATGGACTGACCTTCTGAACCAAGAGCCTACAATGGCGATGATGTACAAGTTATGTTCATTTGTATAAATAATGTTCACGTACCCCCTGGACATACCATCACTGCCATTACATTTACATTTAGTCATTTAGCAGACACTCTTAACCAGAGCGACTTACAGTAAGTACAGGGACATTCCCCCCGAGGCAAGTAGGGTGAAGTGCCTTGCCCAAGGACACAACGTCATTTTGCACGGCCAGGAATTGAACTGGCAACCTTCAGATTACTATCCCGATTCCCTAACCGCTCAGCCACCTGACTCCCATTAAGGACTATGTTTAATAGTTAAGGGACGTGTTGAGAAATGTATTGTGAAACCATACAGGGCTTTTTTTGTGGGTTTCTATTTCACTGGTTGTTTCTCCAGTAAAGGAAGTGGGGAGAAGGGGGAAGGGGGGTGGGGCAGCTAAGGGGTTATCTACGTCAAAGGAGTGGCTGACACAGGAGTGTGGAAGTCTGAGCAAGAAGGACTGTGTGACCCCCCTCTTGCAGTTACTGTAACTCGACCATTCCGAACCCACTCACTTTCAACTCCATTACGACTGGGTCATGATTTCTCCCAGAGATTTATGAGGGACTTACGACATCCCTTTTTCATTTGAGATTTTGCTCGACTTCTTACCCCCAGAGAGTTCTAGTACTTCTAAACCAATATGGTGTTTAACTGTAAGAACAGATGCAGTGGGTCATTTTAGCTGACATTAAGGCTTGTAATGTAGGTCTCTCACACTTACACCCACTATGCATGGATGCGTGACAGGCAGGTGTCATTGTAAGGTGTTCACTGTTATTAATGTATATATACGGGAGCAGACTTTTAGCTGGAAGGTGGAGGGTAATATCATGCCAAAAGGTGTGCATTTTTACTTTTTACAGCAGGTACCTCACTGTAATGCATGTGTCAATTTATTAGATGAGACAGTCTTGTGACAAATTTCCTTCAGGACAAAGATATGTTTTTAAACATAGTTATATACAGGGGGGCATCGAAAACAAAAAAGGTCATGGCTGCTCCTGTTTCTGGGAAGTTATAGCATGAAATCAGATAATTGTTTCCCTTGTGTGTTTTTCCATTGGATTTTATTTTTAGCTCTGACAAATTGAGGAAGAAACATGAGAAATTGTGGGAATAAAGTTGTAGTTAGTTGAAGAATGCGCAGCAAAAAACATGTTGCTTGAGCAATCTTTCTCTCTTTCGGTGTTACTGGAATCACAAGACAATAAGGTTTAGGAATGTAATTCAATCCAGAACACTGTCCCTGGCACATGTGTTTTGGAGAAAAGAAACTGGAGTTGATAAACTGGCAGTTAGGAAACCAGCCCAGTGCAGCTTCCTGTTTGAGATGTAATGTTGGCTCTGGCACTTGATTGGCTAATATTGACTTGAAGTGCTCCTCGTTTGAACTGTGGGCAATAATAGGGGTAGCTGAACACAAACAACAGTGAAAAACAAAGATGTGGGCCTCAAATGTGTAATCCTTAAAGCTCAAATTAGCTTTAAGGATATTCTGACTGTCCACACTTGATATCTTACTTGTTCACAGTGATTCCAAATCAGTGGTTTCCATTGAACAGAGAGAGGCCAACAACTCGCTTACATTTAGTGTTATTGTGTTTGTAGTTTTTCTATCACACCAAATCAAATAGGATAATTACAAAATAATTGTTTCAGAATGAAATACACTATGTGGTCAGAACAACCTAAACAAAGGCAGCCTTCAAGGACAGGAGAGTCCCTATTGTCTGAGAGTGTCTGGATGTTCCAGGACAGTGTCTTACACCATGTTTTCACAGACCTCAGACCTGTGACTACAGGACAACAGGACTTCATGAATAAATCCTCTCACATGATTTCAGGGAGGTGAGTCACACATCAAAACAAGACATTGCTCAGCTCTTGGTCAAACTGCTCACTCATGTTCATGTGCTGCATCCATCAAGCGCTGTGATGTAACTGGCTCTCGTGAGGTTTGCTTCAGGAAAAGTAGTCCCGTAGTTACCTCTGCTGTAGAGGAAAAGTTCTGCAGTTACCCACTTCCGAAATCCGCAGTTCACTTCACCTCAGATTGCAGCCCAAATAAATGATTCACACAGTAACAGACATGTGAACTGTTCAAAGGAAACTTTGTGAAGCAGGTCCTCGTGGTTGAATTTCTGAGAAGAAACCAACTCTAAAGCACATCAATCATGATAAGAGATATACTGTGTTTTCATTTGTCTTTAAACACTTTTTTTTGGTAACCATTAGATTCTATTGGTTTTACTTCCTTGTTCTGATGTCTTCACTATTGTTATCAAAGGTAGTAAAAAGCAAAAATGGGGACAACTCTATACACAAATGCCCACCGTTTAAAAAAACAATAGTAAATTAATATTTTAATAGAGAAATAGCACATTTCGGCAAATAATGTGTTGCTCAAGAAGACTGGAATGCTTGTAAAAGGCTTGTGAGTGAAGGGTCATCCAATGTCCACTCACTCACCCATCCCCCTTGGCTGTGAAGTGCGCAGGGACAAGTCATAAAGATATCACATTACAGCACCAATGGCAACATGAAAAAGCAGGAATTCCCTTTAAGAGGAATTGGCTAGGTGAGTCAGAGACGTGCCGGGAATTCGGTCGTAGCCGAGCTCTGTGTGGTGGACTGACAGCTTCACCTTCGCAGCTCTTTTCTGATAGCTCAGTACCTGACCGCCGTGTTGAAGCCCGCGCAGGATGCTGAGTCAGCTCTGCATGGAGGCGTCTGAACAACACGTCGTCCAACGGGAGCTTAGCAGAACCAGATATCAGAGGCTTTAGGCATTCGATTGGAGATGTGTGGCTTTACACATATTTGAAGTTTTACATGATGAAATCAAATTTTTAGCGGCCGTAAGCCTCAATTGTGGAATTGTGCTCATGAATAATGGAAGAGAGTCTCCTGTTTAAAATGAACTTTTTGGAAGGAAGATTTTGCTTTGTAGAACCAGGACTAATGTGTTTATTCTTCAAACCCACCACGGTGCATGTTGCAGTTGTTGCTGCACACGTTTGATGTATTAAAATGACTACAGTCAGGCTGCAGCCTCTATAAATCTGAGCATGCATTACCTAAAAGTCCACAGCTGGATAAAATAAAGGGTTACACATAGAGACCTCTGTCTTTGTGGTCATGGGTGTGTTTGTGCGTGCATTTATGTGTGTTTGTGTCTATGTGTTCTGGGGGTATGACAAAAAGCGGGTTCAGCAAACTGTGAACCTAAACCTGAACTCTGAGTTGATTTACTCTAAAATGAGAAACCCCGACTTTTCGGTTCCAGAAAAGCTCATATGAATGAGTTAAATCAACTCGGAGTACGTCCATTCTGACTTAATCCTAGTATCTTCGATACTAGGATTCACCATGGCACCCGGCGACCAAAAACTTCCTATTTCACCACACTTCAGATAGAAGTGTTAATACGTGTTTATGGTGAATCTGAGCACATACTCCACAAAAAAAGCAACACTTCTGTAGCAGCGTAAGAGAGACAATTGGCGTGGGAGACAATTGCTGGCTGAGTCAACGCTTACATTTGAATGCAGTAGCCAGTCCATACATTGAACATTTAACCACACTGCCCTTTAATATTACTGGTGAAATAGTGGTGGACTTACTACGAACAGGTACGGCAGATTTTGCTTAGGCCTATAAGCTTGTGATTGTAGCCTATACATCACCTTGGTTTTAATCATATTTCACATGATACAAAGTCAATATCAGTTGGTGCCTATCTTGTAGTAGCAGTTACCCCCAACAGAATGCTTTTCATCACAGGATGATGATGATGATGATTAACATGATGAAGAGACGTTGACTACTGCCACAGAGATGGATGCAGAGAGGCCTATGTATGGTAGCTACTGGTAGTTCTCTCCCCATGTAGCCTGCTTTTATTGACAGGCTTGTTTGGAATTTTCAGTTACACTGAAATGATTAGAATAATGAAATAGAAAACGATTTGTACATTCTGATCCTGTTGAACAGAGCATGGATGCTGTACGCAGTGAGACGTTCATTTCATGGCAGGTGAATTCTGCACGAGGAACTGTGGAATTTAATGTAATCTCATGTATTCCCAGTTACCAGTAAAAGAGTTGTACAAACTGCATCTCATGAAGCAAGGGCCAAAAACTGACCAAGAGATGGTGTACTGAGGGCAGAAGAGGCTGATCTTGTAAGGCTAAGTGTCAACCTCTCATATGCTAACATACGGAGTTACTGGATGGAGTCTCAACTTGATGGTTTTCACACCTCATTGTGTAACTTACTGTAGCATTGCTTGTCATATGTTGATAAGTTAGGGTCAAGATTGTGGTGTGATTGGTTGTTCTTGGGTATAAAAGGAATTGTGAAGCATTGTTCTGTGGATTCTTGATCTCCTGAGGCCTTCTCCTCAGCTCTGGCTTGTCCTACTCCTCCTTTCTCACCTCTTGTTTTCTATCTCTGGTTTACAATAATCATGGAAGAGTAGGTAAGAGTTAACCTTCGTTTGTAATTGATTTCATTCATTTGCAATATGATTAAATGATTCTTTTATTTAACCTTACTTTGACCATTCTTGCTCTGATTTAACCCATAGACTAAAATAACTGTAATTCCATTGGTATTGGCATTATTTGGTTAATGATAATACACTGTTCAGTTTCCAATCTTCCTTCAAACCATAGGGGATTTAGCCCTCCAATCTTGAAATGTAGTTGCTGGAACACCAGTTACAGGGTAGGCCTACATGGTCACAGGTGAATCATGAAAATTGTAGGAACAACAGCCAATAAAAATACTCATTGTTGGATTTCTATTTGTAGGCAATGAAGAAGACCAAATACAATTTCAATGATTTGTCTTTATTTCAGTGCCAAAACTAATTTGGTCGGTTCTGAGTGCATGTCCACGGTGTGTAACATTAGCGATGTAAGGGCTGAGAATGTTGCTAAACTAAATTATAGAGTGTGACGGGAAACGGTAAGGTTAACTTAGGTATTCATCAGGGAATTAAAGCACATCGAATTGCAGTCTTAAAATCCTCTCCCGGCGTATAAATAAGCGAATTACATTTTGTCCAAGATCGGTCAGCTGAACCAGGAAAGAACACCCCATGTCTGCCACCTGTATCAGGCTCAGAAAGTGGGAGGGGATAGGTAGAAATGCAGAGTTTGTCTTGTCATGGAAAACCTGCTAGCGAGTAGGTTAGGTTCACAGAGTAAGTTACCATGGACATTGACCAAGGGTTTCGTTACCTCTCTTTCTGGAACGGAAACCTCTGAGTTTGCCTCATTTTAGGGTTATCCAGCTCAGGGTTTTCACTAAACCCGCTTTCTGGGATACCCCCCTGGTTTGTTTCTCAGTAAAGTAGGTGTGTATTTGTGCAGGTGTGCATTATAGCGGGGGTCTGTGTAAGTAAGTGTAGGTGTGTGTGTGCACAGAGTACAGAGGTTCTAATGTTCCATGACATAACGTTCCTACGTGCAGGTCAGCACTGTCTGTTTCATCTACTGTTCCTGTTATTCCTGTTTTCTGTAAGTTCAAAGATAAGATGACAATTTGTCTGCATTAAACGGCGGATAAAAACCATTTCACAGGGCTGACTATATGTTTGCATTAATAGAAAATGGATCTTTGACATACATTTTGTTGCTAGGCTTACTACACATATATTTAAGCAAGAAAACAGTGTACGGGCACTTCTAATATAGTGTCACCAAATTAAACACAGACATTGTCACCATCATTGTTCACCGATGTGCCACATTACTCATGTCCTCCAATCAAAACTGTTCTGTACTGTTACTGCCATCTACTGGACCAATTGAATTGCACCGCCTCAGGTGTTCTTCTGTGTCCGTTTACGTACTTCAGAACACAGCACAAATTTGCACAGGGCTCAGATACTGTCATTATCTTGTGATTACGTTTAGCAGAAAATGTGACACATCCAACACACTCACAGACAAGCTCCTGTTGATTAGATCAACGGAATTCTTCAATCTTCATGTGAAGGTCTCTGTGAGCAGGTTTGATGTGTGATGCTTGCAGTTAGTTTCCCATGTAGATGCTTTTTGGGGTAAGGGCTTCCTGGATAGAAGTGAACAGAAAGCCCAGACCGCAAAAAGACCTGAAAAGGACTTAGGGTGAGAGATTTACTCCATGAGGCCAGTCCATTCAGAACCTGAAAGAATCAATCATTCAGTCTTAGCGTGTTAAGGCAGCATTGGACAGGACACACAGGAATTGACATCATAGCAGCAAAATTACAACCACAACTGTAGTAAACATCCACGAATATGCAATAATTGGAGATAAGGGAGTATTTTTACAATCTCTGAAACTCCAAAGTTGACTTGGAAGTCATTATCCATCTTTTACTGTAAAGAACGTACCTTTAAATTTGATTTATTGATTGATTGACAGCACAAATACTGCCAGCTTGTTATTTAACAATAGGGAAATCAACATTAGGACAGTTCTCTATTTTGGGAGGCTATGCTAGCTACATGTGTAACTATGGTCCGTGGCCAGCCTGGTGAAAATAGAGAAGTTGCAGGTTAACAGGTGCAGAAATCCCTCAGGTGATCTAACATCTTAGACATGCTTCAGAGAGGTCAGACAGAGGTGGATTAGGTATGGAAGAAGATGAGAGGGACAGAGATGGGAGGAGGAATTGGCGAAGTGGTGAAGAGAGCGAGGGGTAATGAGGAAATGATGAGGAGAATGGGGAAGAGTGTGAGAGGGAAAAGAGGGAAATAAGTCTGTTTCGGCAAAAAGAGAGTCGCATTCTGAAACATTTAACAAATAAACAATTATGGTAGTCAAGACTTTCATCGCAAATTTACCTACATTGTGTGTAATGTAATCTCTGGAGATATATCAATGTAGCTCTAAATGAAGAAATTAAACGTTCTGACCAACAGAATCAGACTTTGGTAACAAAGTAGTGTAAACTGACCCGGACAAACAACACCTCCCTATAACTAATTGGTACTGTTCTTGGTATACTTTATCTGTCTAATTGGAATATACAGTAAATGGAGTGGTTGCTGAAATTGTTGAGTTACACTCCCTTGTTATTACAATCACTGTTTTACCAACATGATTAAATACAAAGCAATCCCTCAGGAGACGCATGCACGACAGGCGTCACACCGTAGCTGTCCATGGTGCTGAAACAAAACCCTCGTGCCAGCCAAACTGGTGAACGCCCAAGGCCCTTCTCACGACGTAGTGGTGATAAGTCTTAATGCGTGTGTGTGCACGCGTGTGATTTGAAGATAAACTACTGTTGATATGTATGTGAGGAAGTGTTGCATATGGCATTCTAGTCATTCTGCAAGTTATGTACATACAGCTACATAATCTCCACTTCCACTATCTTGACACAAATTCAAATGAAGGGAAGATAAGCCAAGCATCTCTATACGGGACCCTCTCATATAGGCTATATGGTGTCAGAATAAAATGGGATCTACAGGCGGTTCCTGAGCGAAAGTTGAAGGAAAAACAAAATTCAACATTTGTCATCGTTAGTTTGTTACCTATCATAGGTCTCTGCGGCGGCGTCAGTCACAGCAACCATTGCGCGCACGCACAACCTAGGCAAAAAAAAAAATAATGTTATTCACGAAATGAACTGAGGACGTGTCGATATATTAAATATCAATTAAACATTTCTACTGTGGCAATTTGATTCAATGTCTCAAGGCCTAGGCTACAAAGGCAGACACATGTCATATGAGAGACGGTTTGACTGAGAGAAGCGAGGGGTGGATGAGAGATGAGAGAGGTGGAATACGCCTAGACTATATGTTACCTTTCAGCGCATGGAGATGCAAGCTCTCGGGACTGGTCGAGACTGTTTCGGATAAAACCATTGAGAAGAACACAGATGCATGTATCACTAACCATCACCACAAGTTAGAAAGCCATATACATCGCGTTACGTAGGGGGAAAGAGAAAAAAAAACGAATATAGAAACAAACCAAAATACTTAATTTGTGTAAGAAAAATATCGCGTCAGGTGGTAAAAAGGACTTGTAAAGCCAAAAAAGAGCACCCGAGCAAAATAAAGCATTATTCCAAAATGCACAAGCAGGTGGGCTAACGAGTCTCTCTGTATAAGTAGAAAACGCATCCAATACACACCTCCCTCTAGTATCGCTGATACTCGCAGGTTTTGGGCGACGTGATGCCACCGTCAATATTTTCATTTTTGCGTTTTGATTGAGATAATATTCGATGCATTTGGGAAAAAAATACTTCAATTTTCCACGCGTTTCTATCGTTTCTGTAGAAATACAGCAAAACCCAAATGGAACCCACTCAATTCCTCCAGTCTGCGATTGACCCGCATTGACGTCATTGCGTCATTAGGTCTCCCCTGGAAACACGGGGCTCCCAAAAATAGCAACACATTAATTCAGCCTGCGCGGGGTTGGCTTGGCGGGAGTGACTATTTGTATCAATCTATTACTCCTCTGATTCTGAGCAATAATACAGCTCTCTCTCAAGGACGAGCTGATCACGACTCGAGGCTATTTTTGGAGCTTAGCTGTGTGTGTGTGTGTGTGTGTTTGTCATGTTTTTTTTTATGTACAGAGAGCAGGGGAAAGAGAGGAAGACAGAGAGAGAGAGAGAGAGAGAGAGAGAGAGAGGGAGAGAGAGAGAGAAAGCAAGACAGAGATGCCTGTGCCCCAGCTAGCCTCTCCTCCTCCACTGGCTGAGAAACAGAAACAGCACCACAGGGATAAAAATAGCCTGCACTGGTCAAGCAGCCAGCCTGCTATGAGAATAAAAGACCCTCCAGCCCATAGTGTCCAGACCAGCAGAGCAGTCCTACAGGCGACTACCCATGGCAGCTCTCCAAGCTCAAGAGTGGTCCAGAGCAGCCCTGGTGGATGAAGTCCTGACTCTAATAACCGACAACGGAAAACAGTGCAGGACACCTACCAAGGGGCTCAGTCAGTAAGATGGAGTATTTGGATGGGGGGGGGATCACTGGGAGCTCCTGTTGTACCCCCCCCGCCCCCCCCCCCCCCCCCCCCCCCCCCACTCCCGACCTAAAAAGCTGTCATACGACATTGTTATTGTAGCCATCATGGTGTGCCCCAAGGGTGTCCTTATTGGCTGTTGACACTGTGAGGATGTGGTGAGGATGAGGAGAACCATGTCAGTGTCCGTGTGGGGCTAGGAGGGTGGTGAGACGGGGTCCTCTCATCTCCTCAGAAGCCCAGGACTTGCGGGTGAGGCCGGATACGATCTAACAGCGAAGGCATCCACTCAGTCCAAGGGTTGGTTGGCGTTTACTCTAAGCACAGGAGGAGCCACACACACACACATGCACACATGCAAACACAAGCACTCACACACACACACGCACACACGCACACACACACACGCACATAGTGTAGGAGGAGCTAGAGATGATAGTAGCACCACACGCACCAGTCTTTTTGTGAATGCCCTACTCGGCACACGAGAGACTGCAGGACGCATCTGCTGACGCCATCTACTGGTGACTGGGTGGAACCTCCCCGTCTTCAGCCCTGTTCACGGACGCCCATGATGCTATCTCATCCGCAGCGCGCATGGTGGGGGTGGCATGAACGTGACCAGGCTCACCGATCCGTGTGAGCAGCCAGGGGGCAGGAGAGAGAGAGAGAGAGAGAGGGTGGACCGGAGACACATGGAGGGGTGAGGGTGAGCTCTTGTGTGCTTTCGCAAAAGACGGAGCGCGTGTGTGCAGTGTGCGGTGGGTCTGCGTGTGTGCGGCGGGTCTGCGTGTGTGCGGTGGGTCTGCGTGTGTGCGGTGGGTCTGCGTGTGTGCGGCGGGTCTGCATGTGTGCGGTGGGTCTGCGTGTGTGCGGCGGGTCTGCGTGTGTGCGGTGGGTCTGCGTGTGTGCAGTGTGCAGTGCGCTCGAGTCCAAAGGCCAGTCATGCGACACCCATCGTGTTTAGTCATTTTGAGTCGATGCAGATCTGCTGTGTATACGAAGCTGTCGGCAGTTGAATTCGAAAGACCGAGCCCTCAGTTGGTCCTCCGGTCTCAACTCTGTTTCCTCTCCGGGAGAGAGGCACAGGGGCCCAGCACACTGAGATGTTACTTATAGAAGCCATTGCTAGCCTGCTAAGTGTGGGACTCAAACTGAGTTGAAGTTTTGTTTTTAATTGCTCCATTTTAGGCCCATATGTTCCAACTATAACACAGGAGGGTGCCTGGGGAGACATTAGGAAGATGGCTGTGGGAGAAAATAACAACTGTGATATTGCGCTTCAGCCACGGAGATGAGGAGCAGACGCCGGCATCCATTAGGGCTCCTGACGGTAAGCAGTTTCAACTTGGCCTGCTGTAAATCACTGCCACTGGAGACACGCTCTCTCTCTGCTGGCTTTATGGGCTATTTTATCCCCCCATAGCCCCCATTTATCAGCTCCTCCATTTTGGCAAGCGAGAAGGGCATAGACAACATCCACTTGTGACAACTTCCTTGACTGAAGTATTTGAAAAGGTTGTTACTGCATGCACACTGTACAGTAAAGGAGAAGGAGGAAATATTTCAGTATTCCTTCAAACTCTTGCATATTTCTGGACACCCAACCAGAACGTACTCATACCTACACCATGAAGTGTGCAGAAAGGAAAACATTTTGAAATGCAACAAAACGTACCAAAGACTTCATACTTTTACTCAGCTCCTACCCAGCTAGATGTGTGTGTATGGTGAGTGTGTTTTTAACAGTGCTGTAATGGTGCTCCAGGGAGACATAGAGTAGTTCATTTTCAATTAGCCTGAACCTTCTATTACCAGAGGATATTAAACAGGGGGGCGATGCTGCTATTCAACCCAGCAGCCTGAAATGACAGGAAACTGCTGAGTCTGCATGCATCACACTGCACACACACACACACACATATGCACACACTCACACACACGTACACACTCTTACACACACTTACACAGACACCCTCACTCACTCACAACACACACATGCACCCTCACACGCCTGTCCATGTGTTCAACGTAAACGCATTATGACGGAAAAAGGATATATGGCATTTTATTTTGTTCTTATGGATAAGAACCCAACTAGCTGCAGGCTATAATTCTATAGGTAATGGAGTGGATGATTGCCTGTAGATGGTCAGGAGGTGGATGAGGGGGGCCAGTCCTGCCCTGGATCCCCCCAAGGCTGAGCAGTCAGAGTGTGGTCAGTAGGGCAGAACAATAACAAGGCTCAGCTCCCCTCCACCCCTTCCAACAGTGCAGACATTAAACTGGAACTGGGCCCCAGCAGCCCCTCAATGTTACCCAGAGGAACTGGACAATGTGTATGTGTGTATGAGTGCATGTGACCAGGAGAGATACCGTCTTGTTTCGGTGTTTCAAAGAGACCCTCCTGCTCACCGGGCCCTGCCGGCCTGCTCACTAACACACACAGATAAAGAGGAGCAGGGAGAGGCGAGGAGAGCTGTGAGGAGCATAAAGCAGGAGACAAGCAGGAGGAGAAAAACATGACAGCACGCTCGTCCCTAAAGCTTTGCAATTTAGACCTTGACAGCAAGGACAGACATGCACTTTTAAGAGGTGTGTGTGTGTGTGTGTATGTTTCTCACAAGTGTGGTCTCCTATTCCATCCCCCGGTGTTCTAATTACCTAATGACCATTCCGAGGTTCTCGTTATATTGGCCCACGGCAAAGAATAATAGGAGGACATTCCATTAATTCCCCAGAGTGAAGAGTCTAAATGAGTCGATTGTTCTAGCAGTGAATTAACCGAAAAAAAGCTATTGATTACTGAAGAATGGATACGTCGAGCCGAACCCCCTCAGTAAGTAAGGAAGAGGAGAAGAC